>NC_142494.1:7424984-7724984 GCF_965113065.1 Corylus avellana
TGCTGAGAAGTGTAAGGACAAGAACGATGAGAGAGGGTCCCATTTTATTTTAAAAAATTTTGAAAAGATTTTTCATTATACTCCATAGCATTATCTGAACGAAAAATTTTGATGGTACAAGAAAATTGGGTTTGTACCATTTGTTGAAAATTTTGATAAACTTGAGTGAGTTCAGAGCGATGCTGTAATAAATATATCCAAGTATAACGAGAATAATCATCAAGAAAAATAACAAAATAGTGAGATCCCCCTTCAATGGGAACAGGCGCAAGGCCCCAAATATCATAATGAACCAAATCAAATGGTGCTGAAGATGAAGACTCACTTTTATTAAAAGATAAATGTGTTTGTTTTCCAAGATGACAAGAAACACAATCAAAAGATTTTACATCTACTGATCCTATATGACCTTGAGATGCAAGAAGTTGGACACGTGGTAGAGACGCATGACCCAAACATGAATGCCATAAGTTGGAAGAGGCAGTGAGTGTTGTGACAACAGCTACTAAGTGAGTAGGAGTTTGCCAGTCCCAATTAGTTGACCCGTCTGTGGATCCTACACATCAACACCCCTGTTAGAAAATCTCAACTCCTAACCTAGTTCACAAAGTTGGCCAACTGAAAGAAGATTTAATGACAATTGGGGAACAAGATATGTGTTATCAATAGACAAATTAGGTAAAGAAATAGACCCACTGTGACTAATAGGTAACCTAGAACCATCAGTAGTATAAATGACAGGATTCGGAGAAAAGGCAGACTTTTGGGAAAATAAAGTGGGGTCATGGGTCATATGATTATAGCAAGCAGAGTCGATGAACCATGAATTTTTACCTGATTTGATGGACAAGGCAGTAGAGGAACGAGACAAAACCTGATGGATTAATGCCTCAACGTCAGATGCAGTGAGAGCAAAGGATTGAGATGGGTTCTTAGTGTAAGACGCAGGTGCAGATGAACCAGATGAAACAACTGCGGCTGTTTGTTGGAAAGGAGCTCATGACTGACGTTTGTTTTGGAGCTTGTAGCAATTAGCAATAGAGTGACCAGGCTGCTTGCAATAGTTGCAAATTAGCTTCATGGAGGAAGACTGTGGTGTGAATCGTCTAAGAGGAAATTTAGAAACACTCTGAGGTGTAGCAACGACAACCATATCTAGAGATTGCAAGTGCATAGTGGACCGTCAAGTCTCTTCATAAATAAGTTCCGTTAAAGCAGCTTCCAATGTGGGAAGAGGATTGTGGTGTAAGAGAGAAGCCCGAGTAGGTTCAAAATCTGCACAAAGAGCCATCAAGAAATGCATAAACTTCCGATGATCCTGATACTTTGCAAATATTTCTACATCTTCAAGATGCTTCAGTTGAGGATCTGCAGCGGATGATTGCTCCCAATGACTATTAGTTTGGGAATAAAAATCAACAATAGACTGACCTGGCTCCTGACGTGTCTGATAAAGTTCAGTTTCAATCTGAAACTCTAATGAGGCATCATAAGTACAACTGTATCATTTTGCCAAAAACTTCCAAGCAGCCTTTGCATTCCCAAGCTTGGGGAGCAAACTATGAATGGAAGGAACTGAAGTATCGGTAAACCAAGAAATAGTCCTATAATTTGCACTATCCCAATCTTCAAATCCACTGGCAAATTTGTCGGCTCACTCACCTTCTTTTTGTGTGGGTTCAACATTTGTCCACAAACATAATGCCATAATCTCCTCCCTCTAAAAAAAAACTTCCATATTTTGAGCCCACAACATATAATTGGAACCATCTAAAATATTGTCAATGGGACGGACAATATTATCAAGATTGGTAGACATTTTTTTTTTTTTCGAAAAATGGAAAATATTAAATAAATAAACTTGAGGGCAGTAATCCGGTGTAGCGGAGGTACAAGTGCAGCCTCAGGGAATAATCCGGTGTGATGCGCGCACAGCAACTATGGTGCAACCACGAGCAGCAATCCAGTGTCACATGGTACACGACAATAACTATAGACCTGCGGGCACGAATCCAGTGTGATGTGGGGCTATGGTGTACCGTGGATCTGGCGCGTGAAAGCGCGTGGAGAGAGTGGGGAACGTGTAGCGAGTGAGACTTACGCTCAGAGAGAGTATCCGAGGCGTGGCGGCACGTGGAGGCGCATGCAGAGCGGCGAAGGCGCGTGACGGCTTCATTTCTTCACAGACTTTCCGATTTTACACAATTAGACCTCTAAAATTTTCGTCACGTACAAAAACAACCGCAACAAGCGTTTGGTGTATTGTTGAAACAAAAAGAAACACAAAAAAAAGCAAAAAGAAAAAAAAGGCTCAAACGAAAAAAGAAAACTGTACGGACGGGGAAGGGAGGCTTAAAAGAGGCACGAAGAAAAAGGTGACTTTGATACCATGTAGAAAAATACAACAAAAAGATAATTGTAGAGAAGAAATTTGTATTTATAATGTGTGTTCAATTGTACAATAGAATGGCCTATTTATAGTTGAATGAGGCCCTAAAAGAAAGGAAATACAATAATTACAAAATCACATAAAATCAGCATATTTACAATAATGAATATGGTCTCAAATATTTCCGTAATATATTGAGAATATTACGGGAATATAATATTGCGGAAATCTAATATTCTAACAAATTCTATTCAATTTCTAATTTTTCTTTGCAGTTTTTTATCAAGAAAATTAAAGGGTTGTTCTACTAGTATTCGTTATTGTAAGTACATCCTTAATGAAGGTAGACACTATAGTCTAATCCAAGGAGGTTGCGTGTCAAAGGATCCAATCGCACTGAGTTATACACTCTGGGAGGCGCGAATCAACTTTTAAGGACAACGCACTTACGTGATTCTATAACATTGTGAGATATTTCCATACTCTACTTTTCATATCTTGTATTTTATTTATTTTGTTGTTAATTTTCATATTGTAATTATTTTATATCAACGAGAATTTGTGCACCATCCCAAATTATTTCCAACAATCTTAAAGGTTGATTTCGTGATGGTTGCACAAATATTTTGATTAGATCATAATAATAGTATTTAAACTTATGAGAAGTCAAATACTATAAGAGTTTGCGGTATGCAATTCAATTCGCATACAAGAAAGATGAAATCAATTCTTGAGTGGGAAGATTTTATTATGAAAAAATCTAATAATTGATTTGTTTATCAAAAAGAAAAAAAAGTTTAATGTCATGTGTAGGCATTGTAAGTGAAAATATTATGACTAGAAGAGTTTTTGATTATTTGACCCCAAATTTTGTTAATTTAATTTGTTTGTCGAATAATATTTTATTGATTGGGTTATGAATCTTGCAATTAAAATTATTAAGCCTTTTATGGATTTTTAGAACTTGGCAATTTCTATTGTGATATACTGAGTTTGTAAGAGAACATTTACGTTGACTAATAATAACAAAATAAGTGGTTACTCATGTTAAGATGGATAAAAATATATAGGCATTGCTAACTGTGTGCAAAGAATACAACTTTTCTAAAGATTCTTGCAGGTAAGCACATAGTAGGAGAGAGAGATGTTGTGCTCAAAGCTATCCATTATCACAAATACATCCAACTATACATCAACAATGTCACTAACCATCAACAAAACATCAAAAATATGTAAGTGCATTAATACAACATCAAAACACTTAAAAAATCATGACTGCCCGACTTCTCCGCAACAACTACAAATAATAAAACCAACAATCAACAAACATGATAACATCTTATCAAGTTTAGGTCATTAAGCGTTGAGTAATGTTAAAGTATACGAAGGTCATCGTACTCAACAAATTCAGGATTATAAATTGCGCCTAAACCACAACTTTAACCTACTTACACTACCAACATGTATAACATAATAAGTAACCATACCAAACATAACATATAGTGCAAAAACTGTAATCATACCAAACATGGCACATTAGAAAATCTAGTTTGTCAGTTGTAGTCATATGATTACATAAATATAGTGGTGCACATATACTTACGGGTATGCTGAACTACAGGAAAATGTATTGATCAACGGGATAGTTTTGAAGCCTGTATCACGGGTTTGCTTTCAGTGTGATCTCCGTCCTCAATTTCTAATCTTACGTCCTCTACACATATTATGTTGCAAATGTGTTATACACATGCATATTTGGTAGAAAGATAAACACAATGTGTGATTATTAAATAATTACTAACCATTAAAATGATCGACATGAAAGATGATCATGTTATTAAAAGAAAAAAAAAACAAAAACAAAAAATATATAGCATTACGTGGTCGACTCCCAACTAAAGATCTCACCCTCACGCGGTCTGGGGACTCTGTGTTTGACACAGCTTTAAGTTGAGTCAACTCGGAGCTCGCCTTCACCATGGACTCAAGCATATGTAAACGGGCCTAATATTTCGCATTTTTTGCAGCCACATATGCAGTCATTTGCTCTCGCCGTGCAGCCATCTGTGCATCCATCTTTTCTTTTTGACTAGCCATCTGTGCCCTGTGCTATTTCCTTTCAACTTCTGGTGCTTTTTCAATCATTTGTTCCACCTCCACGTTTCAAGGGTTCTGTGAGCATGCTCCGGACGATCTATAATATGAATGGATGGTGTCGAGAACTGGTAGGATCCTAGGTCCAACCATTCGAACCCGACCAGCATATTCAGGCTTATTGTCCAAAGCCTTGGCATATGCGTCGTCCGGTGCCCACCATACCATCCCGTGGGTGATCCTTGACATTGCTGCAAAGTCATTTGGCATAAGCTGCTTCATCCTCTTTTGTAGGATACATAAAAAGTTTGAGCATTATCTAATTGTTAATCTTAAATAAGTTAATACAAACATAATAATCAAGATACTGTATAAGTAGCATACAACTCTCTCCTGAATCTCTTGACTTGCATATGTACCAGTTTTTTTTGTGTGGGTGTTGATGTAATTCTGTGCTCGTGTAGGAGTCGGGCCCTCAATCTTCTACAAAAACAAACAACATGAACATATGTTTAAATATCTATATTAAATATATTAAAATCTTTACATCTCTCTCTCTCTCTCTCTCTCTCTCTCTCTCTATATATATATATATATATATATATATATATATATAGATATATGACACACATACTGTCTCATAGGACACCCTAGCGAAGCTCTTCGAGCTGGTCCAGTGTGGCATTTTATTCTTCAATCGTACGCCTCTCATACGCTCTGCATTTTCCTAAATAATTTACATTATTAATATGTGAGCCTTAACACGATTGTAATCAATAAAACTACACAAATTTAATAAAACTCGTGACCTACTTGATTAGCGCGAGTACACAATTTCCCCAACAAGCATTCCAAGTCCACGGAGTTGTACTGGTCGAGGTGTTGCCTCGACGCCATCATAGTCGCAGGAGAATTGCCCAACCGAATTTTAAGGGATTTTTTAAATTCGTGTCTGAGGTTCTTCAGCTTAACGCCCATGTCTTGGAACGCATTCTGTTTGATGGCATCGAGGTCGTACTTCGGCGAGATGTAGATCGAAGTGCATCTGCATAAGTTTAAAAATGAGAAATTATTGACGTAGTACTATATTTTATGCTCAAAATGTAATTTACAAAATAAAGTACACATGCTATCAAAAATTAATAACATCTAATTTACACATACCATCAAGGCGTCCTATAAATCCTCCTTCGTATGATTTGGTACCTTCGACCATTCATCGTTTATCCTAAAAAAATTCCCACTCCTGACAATCTTTCTGATCATCCATCAAAATTTGAATTCACTTAGTCCTACTGGCTGCCACACATTATTATACTCACATACGACCTTTTGCTCGTCAAGGATCCCCCACACGTCATGTGAGTCACTAATGGTCAACACAACAAAATTATTGCTTGCATCTGGATTGATATTTAACACATGAATTAGTACCGATATTATTTTAATGTGAATACTAACTACATAACATATACATATATATTGGTATAACTAGCACACATACCTATCGTTCGGACCTGGCGAATACCCAACACTTGCCACTTAGGGTTAGTGGGCTGCATGGCATCAATCCCATCATCATTCATGTGCTTCGGGGGCTACATGGCATCCATGTCATCCATCTTGGCACTACCGTACAATTGCCGATCAAAATGGTCGGGTGAGACCAACCCTAGTTGGCTCAGTGACGTGGGCTTTGATAGCGTGGACGTGTCTGGCTCGTACCCACATCCTGGAATGTCTAGGAAATTGAACACAAATTCTTGACTTGACCGACTCTCACCTTCCATAGGAGGTGGACTTGGTCGATATACTTCTCCGTGCCTCATAAACAGGCTAGGTGGCACCTCCGCACTGGGGTCCTAAGTATCACCATCATATACAACCCTATCGAAGGTGCTCTCGGCATCACTCACACAGGTGGTATCTCTGTGCTCTTAACTTCCCTCGATAACTCATACCAACTTGCAAAATACATCACACACCCAATCAATATTGACACTAACTAAATATTTACCAACATATATAAATGAGTCACATGTTTAAAAATTAAATATATACCAATCAATGTATAAATTAATTTCATGTACAATAATATACAATAATTACTAATCAATATAAAAATAAATAAATATATACCAATCAATGTACAATATTCAATTCTTATGGAATTACATACCCTTCGGTTGGTGCTAAGTCGGGTCGGTCGTCTTCAAAGTCATCATGCGGATCATGATCATGATTAATGTTCAAAAGGAGCAGCTCATTCTCGTGGTAGTTGGCACATGCATCATGAAACCCTTGACCTTGACCAACGTCGTACATGTTTCTAGGTTTAGTCCTTATCGTGCACGCCCAATTTGGGTTCCTTTCATCTTCGACGTAAAATACTTGGTCAACTTGGGAAGTTAGCACATATGGCTCATCAACAATCCGCTCTCCCGTGTGGATAAGGTTTTTGAAGTTGACAAGCGTTAGGCCATACTTGTCCACCTTGTATCCCCATATCCCTTGTCTTGTCCGCCCAATCACACTTGAACATAACATACCTAGTCATGTCGTAATACTCCACCTTAATTATTTTGGTTAACTTTCCGTAGTATGTTTCGCCATCAATAGTTAGGGGTGCAAAGGCGGTTACGGTTAGCGGTTAGTGGCAATAACCGCTAACCGTAACCGCCTTAGCGGTTAGTAGATTTCACTAACCGTAACCGCTAACCGCCTAACGGTTAGCGGTTAGCGGTTAGCGGTTAACCGCCGGTTAGCGGTTAGCGAAATAGATAACCGCCCGCTAACCGCTTTTTTAAAATTGGGCTTTTTCTTTGGACTTTTTGGGCTTTCTTTAGGGCTTTTTGGGCTTTTTTTTTTGGGCTTTTTTTTACCCTCATTTTTTTTTCTTGTATTTTTAATATCTTCTAAATCCTAAATTCCTAAAGTATCTAATGATGCTTTAATTAAATTGTAGACTTGTAGTTATAAGTAATATATTGTTTAATTCAATTGAATCAATTATGATTATCATTGTACATGAATCATATGATTAACTTATAGACTTATGACTTATGAGTTATGTCATATTATATATGCATTATTTATTATTATATAATCATATGATTTAATGATCAAGTCATCATGTAATATAACCATATCAATTATAGTGATAATATATAAATTACTAAAATTATAATGATAATACATTAATACTTAAATTGTGTTTATAAGTAACACATTGGTCATTGTTTAATCCAATGTCAGTTACTTAATTTGATATTATACGAATCATATCATCATTGTATATTAATAATATGATTCACTTGAAGTCTTGAATAAAATATTTGAATTGTCATTGAATCATATGATTAAGTATTGATATTATACATTTATATTATTCATATACATATGTAGACTTATATAGACTTATAACATATATAGACTTATAAGTTTATAACATACATTGGAAATAAGTCTCTAGATATTTAATTGTTGTATTAGTATGAATTGATATACTTATGAGTTATGTCATATTATATATGTATAATTTGTCATTATATAATCAAATGATTTAATGATCAATCTCATGTGATATAATCATATAAATTATAGTGATAATATATTAATACTCAAATTGTGATTTAATTATTTTTTAAAAAAAATTGTAATTTAATGATCAAGTGATTATATGATATAATCATATAAATTATAGTGATAATATATTAATACTCAAATTGTGATTTAATGATCAAGTGATTATGTTATATGTATAAATATTTTTACAATTATAATTATAAAAATATATTATATAAAAAGGCGGTTAGCGGTTACGGTTAGTAGATCCAATAACCGCTAACTGCTAACCGCTAGGCGGTTATAGCGGTTAGGCGGTTAGCGGTTAATGCGGTTAGGCGGTTAGGCGGTTGGCAGTTATAGCGGTTAGCGGTTAGCGGGCGGTTTTTAACCGCCCGCCTTTGCACCCCTATCAATAGTTGACACACACATGCCGCTGCAAGAGTGCAGAACAACTTGTCGGTAACCATATAGCTGTTATATTGGAGTGCTGTTTTGATCGGCCCTTTACAATGCATTACCTGTTTATCACTCATTTCCATCGTACGTCGATCGTCCAATCGATCGACCTGCGATTATATTAAAATGAAATACGCATACTTATTGTGGTGAGGAAATAGGAATGAGAAGCAAATATTTCATAATTTAATTGGTATACATGACATTAGACTTACGTATTCATGGTATCAATTGCAAATTTTCTCAAAATGTTGGGTCTCCAACTGATCATCCATCGTTCATCCCCTATTGCATACTCACCTAAGCGTATCCATATGCATCCTACAATTTGAAATTATGATTTTATAATTTACAACTAATGGCATAAGATGAATTAACATGCACATGCTAGTAACACGACTCACGTCAGCAATTGAAGGAACTCGTCCGAGTTAAACATAATATCTCGGTGAATCTGTATCAATGTGCATCAGTCATGGTTGACACGTTGACCTGCCCCTTTAGACTCATCCGGGTTTCTTTGGGGGCTATTGTGAAATGTTAGTGCGTTATCTACATACATCGAACAGAACATCACCAACTCATTTGTTATGTAGCCCTCCGCAATGCAGCCCTCAGAAGCTGTATTATTGCGCACATTAGATTTGAAGCCCCCAAGGGTCCTACATATGAAAATCACTCAATCATTGCAGTTATTCATTGATTTCTAATGGAGGGCAAAAAATAATGATTTAAGTAAAAATTTACCTCTCAGCTGGATACATCCACCAAAACTGTATCGGTCCACCGAGTCGACATTCACAGACAATATGCACAACAACATAAACAATGCTGGTAAAAAAAACCAAGGGAATACTTGTTCTATCTTACACAAAGTGATACAGATATCACCCTCAAGTTGGTTCATATCCTCTTGTGTCAATGTTTTTAAACGTATGCCCATGAAGAATGCATACAACTCAACCAGAGCCCTAACCACGTTACTTAACAGGGATCCACGCAACGCAATAGGCAGAAGCTGTTACATCAATACGTGGCTGTCATGACTCTTCAAACCCACAATCGTACGTTCCTGAAGTTTTATACATTAGGAAAAGTTCGAGGCATATCTGTCGGGCACCCTTACATCTTGGAATACTTTCAAGAAATTAGTTTTATCTGCATTAAACATCGTGTGACAAGCTGCTGACATATATGTTTTCCCATTCTCGCCTGTGAACGAATGAAGTTTAGGTCTCAAACTCATTTCACACAAGTCTTTATGGGATTTGAGGTTGTCCTTCATTTTCCCTTTAATGTCCAGTATTGTGTCAAGTATATTGTCCATTACATTTTTTCTCTATGTGCATGTAACGCCCCAAAAATTAATTAACTGGTAATTAATTCCACGGTTCGTCTCCCAGCCTTATCCCTCACAGAACAAGACTCAGGGATCTTTACTCCTCAAAAAGAGAGGATACTGAGTGATAAGTGCTAAAATATTCATATTTTCAGCTCTTAACTTGCATGTTCTATTCCTTTCGTTTTACTTAATTAGGCCATTTTAATTCATTTTTGTGTTTTTCATACTTTTACAGGCTTTTGGAAGAAAATGAAGTAAAAATAGGTGATTTGTGCCCAAAAGAGAAAATGAAGACAATTAGAGCTCCCTGGTATTGCGATCAATCGCAGGGTACCTGCTATCGAGCGCAATACCCGAGAGGACATAGCAGCAAATAGGCCAGGAGCGATCGAGTGTATGCCAAAAGAAGGAACGATCGCAGACATGCGATCGAGCGCACACGGGCTGCGATCAAGCGCATCCGTGCACAGGAGACTTATCAAGTGGCGGCTAGATTGACAATATTTCCATATTAGGGTTTTCCAATTCCAAGTTGTAATAGGTCTCAAAACCCTACGAATTCCCTAGGTTTACTACTTTGTCTAGGACTTCTAAAGCCTATAAATAGACCCTTAAGCCTCTAGAATTGGGAGACTGGGGGAAGGAGAAGAATAGGAGCTCTTCAAGTTCAAGTCTCGGGTTTATTCTTTTCTTTTCTTTAATTTATGTTTAACATCAACTTTATGTGTAGCTAATTTACTTAGTAGGGCTAGATTGAAGCCCTAGTTATGTTAAATTAATATTTCAATCTTGGCGCCTTGTGATGATCTTGTTGTGCTATTTAACTTGATTAATACCTACTTGCATGAATTCCTCATATGTGTGTGCCTGATCAACATGTGCATGTGGTATGGACTAGTTAGTTAGATCAATTTGAATGACCGAGTTCTGGGTTTAACTTAAGTAACAAAAGAATCCACACCGCGATTCTTGGGTTAATCAACAGGGGGAACCGGAAGTATACACCCATTCCCTAGGCCTCGTGTGTTTGTTGATTTCTATAGAACATATGCTTTTCTAAAGAACAACTTAGTATATACCATGCGAAATCCTTTAGGAAAGAAAAGAGTTAGAGTATACACCCATGCCTAACTCGTTGCTTAGGGAAATCTATAGCTTAAGGAGTATACACCCATGCCCTTAGGTTGGCCAACATTAGATATGCATAACATGATCAAAGCATTGGCATATTGTTATATCAATTGAATATAATTAGTGGTGGATATCAAAGCTCTACTCGTTTTATTATTATCAACTCAATCTCTAATTTACTTAAGGAAATTATTTTTAAACGGAAATTCAGCAATCCTCATGGGAATGATCCTACACTTGCACCATATACTACTATGTTGACCTTGTACACTTGCAGGTAAAACATACAAATATTTACCTATTAATTTAGGTAGATTTTTGCACAACAAGTTTTTGGCGCTGTTGCCGGGGATTGTTTGATTTTGTTTGGAATTTTTGTTTCCTTTAATTTAATTTTGCTTTTAAATTTTTCTGTTTTTATAGTCTTTTCCACAGTTCCTGTTTTACCTCTGGAGGTGCGATCGATCGCCCAACCAAAGCGATCGAGCGCATCAGTGCAATCGAACGCACCTTACGGTGCGATCAATCGCACATCCAGAGAGCATCACAGTTACTGCACTAATTACAGAACTGATTTATTTCTTTTATTTTTCTTTTTCTTTTTCTTTTGTTATTTCATTTTCTTTTTGTTTTAATCATGTTGGGAAACACTACACCTCCAGTGCGAAGACCTATGGAAAGTTCATTCATTTCCCAGATCCTCAACCAGCCATCATGCATTAATTTCCAACCCATTTTGCAGAGTAGTTACGATTTATCTCCGTTGCTCAATATGATTCCACACTATAAAGGCACACCTACAGAGAATCCATATTGGCATATTCGAGAAGTCTGTGATCTCTGCAGGACTCAAAATGTTCAGGGTTTAACTCCAGAAGAAATCAGGTTAATCTTCTTTCCTTTTTCTTTAAAAGATAATGCTAAGATATGGTACAATTCTTTGGCCACAGGTTGTATTCACACTTGGGATGAGATGGCCACAAAGTTCTTAAAGAAATTTTTCCCAGCCCACAAGACAAGGCAATTGAGAAGGGAAATTATGACTTTCCAGCAAAGAGATAGAGACCTTTTCTTTGAGGCATGGGAACACTTTAATGGGCTACTTCTCAGATGCCCTCATCATAATATATCTCAAGACGATCAGGTATTGGCATTCTATGAGGGTTTAAATGATCCTAACAAGAGTCTTGTTGATTTAGCTTGTGATAGCATGTTGATGGAGAAAAGCAGCAAGGAAGCCATGGAGCTCTTCGAGACATTGAGTGAGCACTCCAAACAATTCCCATCTTAAGGGAGACAAGGATTCAAAGGAAAAGACATACATGAAGAGAGCACCAATGGTGGAATTCAGGCTCAAATGGCTGCCATGGAGAAAACGCTGGACATGTTCATGAAAGCTATGACTAATCATAGTTCAACAAGTTACACAAGTCGAGGTATGTGCCATATGTTCCCATATTGACCACACCACTAAGACTTATCCCATGTTTTCAATTGCAGATCAAGAGTCATCTCTCATCAAGTTGTCCCAACATTATCATAAAGAGGAGCCACCTCCCATCAATTGGCCTCAACAATACCACGAAGAAGAGTGTCAAAGTCAATTTGTTGCCAATCCTAATGAACAATACATGGAGGAAGAGTGCACTTATCATCATGAGCAAGCAATTACCACATTAAGGAGTGAAGAAGCGATTGAAAATCAATGGGAAGAGAGGAAGGAGGAGCAAACTAAGGTTCTAGAGGAGCCACATCAGGAAAAGGAAGAGAGCGCTGAGACTTTTTCAGCATCAGCTCCTATTCTCGAATTACCAAGAGTCCAAGAGAGAAGTCATCTGGGGTTATGTGATGAGCAATTTGAGGACATCAAGATAGAGAAGCTTCCTAAGTTTTCTTCTTACTATATTCCAGTTCATGATTCCCCACCGGATGAGCAACTGTTTGAGAAAGCTCAGAGTGGTCTCCCCCAATCTAGAAACACTCAAAATCACCTTGCAACTAAAAAGATCCATTCTCCTTGGTGCAAGAGAAGAAAAGACTGGTGCTTCAAGTTTAAAAGTGCCACAGTCTGGCTGAAGACGTTAAACTTAGCGCTCATGGGAAGCACCCCATAGCATATCCTTTTTATTTTGTTGTTTGTTCTATTTTGTTTTTGTTTTCCTATGTGTTTTACTTTACTTCGGTGTTTTAGTGTTTCAAGTCTTTTGTCATGTTTTTACATTCTATTACTGCGATCGATAGCAACGTGCGTGCGATCGAGCGCAGGTCTTCACTTGTGGTTCATTGCATTCTACTATAGCGATCAAGCGCACCCTGAGTACGATAGAGTGCAGTAACCGACTTTTGGCTGTTCTACATTATGTTAGTGCAATCGAACGCACGTCGAGCGCACATCACCCACACATGCACAGCCTTGCGCAAGTACGATCGAGCGCACCATGCTTGCGATCGAGCGCACTTGGGCAGCTGATAAGTGTCAAATATTGCATATTTGGACTCCTTTATTTACATTAGTTAATCCTTTAGCTGTGGTGTTATTTAATATTTTGTGTTAGTTTTGTGTTTTTAGTATTTTGTAGGTCATTGAAGAAAAACTGCAGCTTTAAAGGGAAAAATGCAAAGTTTGGAAGAAAGAATACTTTGAGAAGACCTAGAATGTGTGGTTAAGTCTAACCAAATCCAAGAAAAGGTTAAATCAGATTAAAGTTCAGATTGTATAAGATTTCGGATCGGATTCAAATTCAGATTCTGCACATGTCTTAGTATTTTGACCATAACTCTCTGCTCAAATATCGGATTGAAGTGATTCAAACGGTATTGGAAAGCTAGCTCAAAATAATACAATTTGTTGTGAAATAGGATTTTCGTAATTCAGACGATTTCTATGCCAAAATCGCCCCACAATTAAAGGATACAAATCTGGACGAATCCTATTCCGATTTCAGACTTCTATTTTGACTGGGAGACAGACCTTCCAATTATCTAGGTTTACTTGGGCTTCTAGGACTTCCCTAAGCCTATAAATAGACTTCTTTGCATTCAAGAAAGAGACACAATCCCAGAGAGCAAAATTCTTTTGTTTAGTTTTTCTTTAGGTTTAGGTTTAGGTTTAGATTTTATTTTTATGTGGAGCTAAATTCCCAACTAAGGTTAGGGATGAAGCCTCACCGATGAAGAACAACATCACTTTTATGTAAGTTTTTATTATTCTGATTTTATTGGGTTTTATATTTTAATTGTTTTACTTCTAATCAATTGTATGGAGTGATTCTTGGATATCTCTTGTGATTCAAGGATACATGTGATGATTTGAGATAATTTCATATGATTGATTGCTTGGCTTTTAACTCATAAAAATTGGATATCTCTTGTGATTTGTTCTACGGATACATCTGGTGTTTCAATTGAATTTGGATTCCTTTTGTGATTTGGTCAATGAATGGATACATGGGATGGTTTTGATTAATTCTTTGAAGCATAGTAAAACATATCTATGATTTAATTTGTGAGAACTTCGGATTAATATTGATGAACATAAAGTATGTTGTTATGATTTGGTGAGTGTGAATTCCCAAACCTTAGTACCTTTATCCTTAGATTTACTTATTTTAATTAGTTTATGTTTATCCTTTAATTTTCAAAACTCAAAAATCAAAACCCTTTTGGAACTAGATTAGGATTTAATTAGTTTAGATATGAATTGCTCTTTCAAAAATACAATTCTCTGTGGGATCGACCTCGCACTTGCAATCCATTAAACTACAATTGATTCGTGCACTTGCGAGTTAAATAAATTTGCACAACAGCAGCATCCCATAGTTATCTTTTTATTTGTTTTGTTTCTTTTTACTTGTGTGTTTCCTTATTTTGTAGGGACAAGTGTGCTTTGATTCAAGTTTGGGGGTGTGCTATGAGCCATGCTTTCCAAGACTATGTCGTCCATCTCCCGGGTACATTCTTTCCTTTACTTAGACACATTGAGGACAATGTGTCATTTAAGTTTGGGGGTATGGGCATACATGTTCACACACACTTTGTCCCAATTTCATGTTATTTGTTTTGTGTTTGTTTGTTTATTTGAAAAAATAAAAAATAAAAAATAAAAAATAAAGTTTGTGCATGTTCATGTTTGCTCTAAAAATTTTAAGTTGATCTAAAAGAATTGTGGCTTGAATTCATCAGTGAGCTTAAAATTTTGAACACATGATCTGATGAGTGAATTTGTTAGTTTGGCTACTTGTTGAGGATAGTTGAAAAATCACATGTTTGATCTGATCACACAAGTACATTAGCACATAATTTGTGAGGAATGACATGAGGTCTAATATGTGTTTTTCTGCATCTTGGATGAAATTGGATGACTTTTAGATGACACTATGGCATATATAGTGATGAAAAGAAAAAAAAAAAAAAAAAGATATGAAATAAATGATCATTGATGGCTTTTCATTGAGTAACTAGACCTCTTGCCTCAAAGCATCGAGTGTTCACGTCAAAAGGTAAAAATTTTGGATTTGATCAATATCATGGTTAGTTGGTTTTGTAGCCTTTTTGACTCGAGTTAATAGGTCCTTAAGGGTGTCTCTACACCTAATGCCCTAAAACCACTTGGTTTGGGAGTCATTGACTTAACACTCGCTACAAGGGTCAAATAGAAAGCTTAAGGGAACCAACATTGAATAACCTGACCAAAAGAAGAAGAAGAAAAAAAAAAAAATTCCCAGTGTGTCATTCTAATAGGAACTTCAGTGAATTCTGACATAAGGTGACATTGCATATTGGAAAGATTTGGAAGCCTCATAATTTTGTACTAGTTCACTGTACATAATTTTCGAACTTGTGATGCTTTAGCATGTCCTTGGTAAGTAATTGCACTTGGAGATTCCAAGTTATTGTGAAGATGGGGTTCATCTTTTTAAACTTGCTGATGAATGAAAATCATAATCTTGAAGTGATGCTTTAACTTTTGGAATAACATGAACTCTTGCATGATGTTTGTGGGTAACATTTCTGGAAAACCCTCACGAGACTTCACTCGTCCACTAGGGAATTCCTAGTGGTTTAAAAAGCTTGTTGCATACGCTAAATGCAATCGTACATCCCACGAAAGATGGATTTATCTATTGTTTTCTGTTTTTCCATTCTTGTTTTTAGTTTTGTATTGCTAAGGGACTAGCAATATGTAAGTTTGGGGGTGTCATAAGTGCTAAAATATTCATATTTTCAGCCCTTAACTTGCATGTTTTATTCCTTTGGTTTTACTTAATTAGGTCATTTTAATTCATTTTTGTGTTTTTCATACTTTTACAGGCTTTTGGAAGAAAATGAAGTAAAACTAGGTGATTTGAGCCCAAAAGATAAAATGAAGACAATTGGAGCTCTCTGGTGCTGCGATCAATCGCAGGGTACCTGCGATAAAGCGCAATACCCGAGAGGACATAGCAGCAAATAGGCCAGGAGTGATCGAGCGCATGCCAAAAGAAGGAACGATCGCAAACATGCGATCGAGCGCACACGGGCTATGATCGAGCGTTCCTGGGTGCAGGAGACTTATCAAGTGGCGGCTAGATTGACAATATTTCCATATTAGGGTTTTCCAATTCCAATTTGTAATAGGTCTCAAAACCCTACGAATTCCCTAGGTTTACTGCTTTGTCTAGGACTTCTAAAGCCTATAAATAGACCCTTAAGCCTCTAGAATTGGGAGACTGAGGGAAGGAGAAGAATAGGAGCTCTTCAAGTTCAAGTCTCGGGTTTATTCTTTTCTTTTCTTTTATTTTATGTTTAACATCAACTTTATGTGTAGCTAATTTACTTAGTAAGGCTAGATTGAAGCCCTAGTTATGTTAAATTAATATTTCCATATTGACGCCTTGTGATGATCTTGTTGTGCTATTTAACTTGATTAATACCTGCTTGCATGAATTCCTCATATGTGTGTGCTTGATCAACATGTGCATGTGGTATGAACTAGTTAGTTAGATCAATTTGGATGATCGAGTCTTGGGTTTAACTTAAGTAACAACAGAATCCACACCGCGATTCTTGGGTTAATCAACATGGGGAACCGGGAGGATACACCCATGCCCTAGGCCTCGTGTGTTTGTCGATTTCCATAGAACATATGCTTTTTTAAAGAACAACTTAGCATGTACCATGCGAAATCCTTTAGGAAAGAAATGAGTTAGAGTATACACCCATGAGTTAGGGAAATCTATAGCTTAAGGAGTATACACCCATGCCCTTAGGTTGGCAAACATTAGATATGCATAACATGATCAAAGCATTGGCATATTGTTATATTAATTGAATATAATTAGCGGTTGATATCAAAGCTCTACTCGTTTTATTATTATTAACTCAATCTCTAATTTACTTAAGGAAATTATTTTTAAACGGAAATTCAGCAATCCTTATGGGAATGATCTTGTATTTGCACCATGTACTACTATGTTGACAACACAACTTATAAGTACTAGTTATCATGAGTGCTCGCCTAAGCTTGCAATAAGTCCTCAAGCATCTGCCGGGTCGAATTCTCCAAAATAACTGAAAGCTGTGCGGTATCGATCTCTGCTAAAAGTTGTACATAATACAAGGGTAAGTTCGACGACTTAGTGAGTATAAATGCACATGGCGTACCTGTCATTAAATAGTGAACTCTGTTGTTTATAAAACACATGCAACATTATGAGATGACAGTTTATCATGGATGTAATATAAATATAATATATGCTTATAATCATGAGTAACAATAATAGTTTAACCGTATGGTGTACTCGAGATTTTACCCATTCTTAGCAGGGTTGGCGCTGTCTCGAGGGACCTGTAATACAACATAAATGCCCCGGATATTGCACGCTACCGTCCATCCCATTAGTGGCACAACCGAGTCTGACCTCGGGTGGCCCACACCACTAATGATGTACGTCTTGTAGTGACCATCCATTAGGGAATGGCTGCCCCTGGTCACAAAACTATTGGATCCAAAGCTTACACACATTTGACCATAAAGTTAACCTGTATAGTAAGCCCATGGCCGTTATCCCGCATATACCGGTGTACCATGTCATACGATGCAATTAATCTTATCAGTCTTTTACATGCATAGTTTTACAATCCCTATTGTTATCTTGTTAATCAACACACGTTTTCACAAAGAGAATTCACAGTAATTCCAAAATGTATTTCATAAGAGTTGCAAAATATGCATATTTGATATATATATATATATATATATATATATATATATATATATATATATATATAAAATAGACGTGCAATGCGGGCAAAGTAACAACGAGCATCCTTGTAAGTTTGAACTCACCTGGGTTATAAGGCTCCTTCATAAAATTCCCTTGAGGCTCCATACCTCGAATACTCTTTAAAGCCAAAACCTCCAAGAATCACCTCTCCTTCTCCAAGACTCACAAAACACACAAGAACACACTCACACAGAGGATTTCAGAGAGCCTAGGGGCGAAAATGAGGCTTAACGTTGAGGGTAGGGTGTATTTATAGGTGAGAAAAAGCAAAGGGCGCTACTAACTATTCTGAAAAGTAGCGGACGTCTGGTACTATTGGGGCGTATGTTCGGTACTATTTACCCAGCGGTCCAAAGGTTGTAGCGTACGTCCAGGTATTATCTAGGGGTTAACCCAAAAGTAGCGTATGTGCAGTACTATCGGGGTGTATGTCCGTGTACTATTTGCATAGTACGACGTACTATTGGCAGAGTATGTCTGATGGTCTCCCAGCGTACATCCTCACTTACAAACAAGAGCATACGTACAGTGGTCCTTGGATGTATGTCCGGTCCGAAAGTCTAAAATTTCCAAAATGCCCTTCTAGCTGTCCTTAGTGACCTAAAGTCCAAATTAACCCTCTAACTAAGCTACCTAAGCTTAGTTAATTATTTGGATCACTACAATGCATGACATCAAGGTTGTACCGTAATAAATTATCTTTTCAATATGTCAACCTAAAGAAAATACTTTTCTTCTTCTACACTACATGATTAGCCGCTGCTTGTCGTTTCTCAGGAGTCCTCTTCCGCTTCTTTGACTTACCAGCGCTCTTTGACTTACCAGCGTTCTCATCCCTAAATACCCTCTCATCTAATTGTCTCAGAATTTTATCTTCATCTGGCACATCGGGGCACGTTCTAGTTCTTGGGCACCGTCAAATGTTCTTCTATTCTTTCTACACACGTGATCCATAGGCAACCATCACCTATGCCCCCATAAAACAATATTTATGGCCATGTTTTAACCATGTAGACCTTGTTGAATACATACAGTAAGAACATGCCTTTTCATCCCTAGTAGGCCATCCAGACAAATCTACGCATGTAGGGAAGTCATTAATTGTCCACATCAACTGCGCTCATAACACAAAAGATTTTTTCATGGAGACATCAAATGTGCGTACCCCTACATTCCATAAGTCCTGTAAGTCCAACATTAAGGGTTGAAGGTAGACATCTATATTCATTCTAGGTGAAGTTGGGCTTGAGATAATCAGGGATAATATGAAAGACGATTGTTTCATACACATCCAAGGAGGCAAGTTGTACAGAACAAGCATTACATGACAAGTACTATGGGATGTGTTCATGTTCCCAAAAGGATTAAATCCATCCGAGGCTAGACCAAGCCTTACATAGTTACATTCCTGCTGTCTGATGAAAATCTCGAATGTAAATTACTGAATGACTTCCATGCTTCACCATCGGCCGGATGCCTCAGTACGTCGTTCTTTGTGTGGCCATCTGTATGCAACCTCATATGGGGCGCAGTATGCTATGACATAAACAGCCTTTATAGTCGTGGTATGAGTGGAAACCACCGCAACACCTTCACCGGACGTTTCTCAAACGATATGAGTTGACCAACCTCGTCTAAATTAATTTCATCCTTCCATTTAGATTTCCACAAATTGTACAGAAATCTAACTCCACATTATCATTCCAGAATAACATATAATCATTACAACAAACCAAAATCTTCTCATATCCGAGGCCCATGTTAAGGTGACACGTTTTACAGTGGCAATGAATTAAATTATCAGGGCTTCTACAGTTCCTAACTGCAAAGTCCACGAAGGATTTACAGCCGTCCATGTATTCCTTCGAATCCCTATACTTTGTCATCCAACTTTTATCCGTAGTGTGAATACATTAGGAACAAATATATAATACTTAAAGAAGAACAAATAAATAAATAAATTTATTTTGTCTAAATTCATACCAATAAATATTGTCCAAATTTAAATGCATTTGTTATGGGGACCTTAATTAAAATAAATCTAGGTTAGTTTTTTTATTTATTTATTTTTTATTTTTATAATATTTACATAATCAGAATTTTAAAAACCTAAACAAAATTATAATCCAACAAATAATTACAGAATTCTAAAATCTAATTAAACACAAAATAACAAACCTAAAATCTAAATAAAAAATCTAACATCTAAATAACAAATCAAGTAAAATTTTTTTTGTCTAAATTCAAACCAATAAATATTGTCCAACTTTAAATGCATTTCTTATGGGGCCCTAAATAAAATAAATCTATGTTAGTTTTTTCTTTTCTTTTTTAACATTTACATAATATCAATTTCAAAACCTAAACAAAATTTTCCATTAATATATATATATATTGCATGCATGCTCATATATAACAAACCTAGCTAGCTACCATACAAAAAAAAAAAAGAAACTATAAATCAAATTTCAAACAAATATATAATACTTAATAAAACCAAATAAATAAATAAGTTCACAAATATATATATATATATATATATATATATATATATATATATATATATATATATATAGAGAGAGAGAGAGAGAGAGAGAGAGGAGATGGCCAGAGGGAGATAGCTAGATTGCCCAAGGGGGAGAGAGACCAGCGTCGAAGAGGGAGAGAGAGAGTGAGACTGATGGAGCGAGAGAACTGTTTGCCCAAGAGAAAGAAGAGAAGAAGAAGAAAGGAAGGAGGGCTGTTTGAAGGTGCGGGTACAGGCGCACGCTGATTCCCCATGCAAACCCTTTGGTGATGTGTGAGGAACCAGCACGTCGCCATTTAGTGACGTGCCATGGTGGCATATCACCCATTGTTGACGTGCCATGATGGTACGTCACCTATTTCGTGACGTGTGATGGTGGCACGTCACTACTGCGGTGACATGTCACTGTGGCATGTCAGTACTTAGTGACGTGTCACTATGACACGTCACCAAATGGGTGACATGCTACAGTGACACGTCACCAATTGGTGGCATGTTTGTACAACACGTCATTATTATTATTATTATTATTATTTTTTTCAGAATTTTTGTTTTAAAATTGGTGACGTGTGGAAAAAAACACGTCACCACTTTTTTTATTTAATTAATTTATTTTTTTTGTTTTGTTTTCTTGGCTTACAATTCTTTTAATTGCGTTTTAAATGTAGTGATGTGTTAAACTTTAACACGTCACTAAGTAGTAATGTGTTAAAGTTCACACATCACTAATTGGTGATGTGTAAACTTTGACACGTCACTAAAAAAATTAGTGACATGTTTGAAATTAACAAGTCACCAATTGTTGGGCTTTTAAAAAAAACCTACACTGTAGACACGTCACTAAATCTCTAGTTTTTGTAATGAGATAAGCAATCACACACGATACAAAAATTTAAGTGGTTCGGCTTAACAACTTACATCCACTATTGGAAATGACCCAGAGAAAAGTTACTATCAAAAGATGAGTACAATAGAATAATAGGGTGAAAAGGCCACTCAAACCTAAGCCCCAATAGTACAATAGAATAATAGGGTGAAAAGGCCACTCAAACCTAAGCCCCAATACATCAAATTCTCACATTCAACTTTCTTTTCTTTTTTTCTTTTTTTCTTTTTTTTTTTTTTTTTTTTTTTTTTGGCACACACTCACTTACGTTTTTGGCACACCTTCAAAGGCTCATGCTGCAAGCCTTTTATAAGGCACTAAAGTCGGCCAAGAGAATACAAGGGCATTTGTGGAATATCCCATGATTGAATTAAGGGCAGTATGTGAAATGTGCACAATTTTGGGCTAATTAAGAATGAATTAACATTTACATATCTATTATTATCGTAAACCCAAAGCATAGATAAAAACAATCAAAATTACACATTATAAAAGTAAAATTTTATTAATTTTATGTGGCATCTCACATTAAATGAAGGGATTATAAAGATATTTACG
Organism: Corylus avellana; assembly: GCF_965113065.1. Lineage (NCBI taxonomy): Eukaryota > Viridiplantae > Streptophyta > Magnoliopsida > Fagales > Betulaceae > Corylus > Corylus avellana. The sequence continues at coordinate 7,447,200 of NC_142494.1, forward strand.
ATTATTAAATCCTATATTTACTAAATTTTATAAGTAATTTTAAAAAGTTCAAATTACATTCTCTTTTGAAGTAATAGCGAAATATGGACTTGGCTTACCTGAGATTTCTTTTCTAATAATGTAAGTAAAAAGAAAAAAACACCGTCAAATCTCACGTTTAACTCCCGTCAATTTCTTTTGTTTTTTTCTACCCAAACCACAAGCCGTCTTCTTTCTTTTCTCACCATATCCAAAATCAAATATTGCACTGCTTATCCTCTGCACCTTAAAGCATTCTTCTGAAGTTTATCTCCAGTAAGAAGACTATGGTCTATGAGAGTGTTTTTAAGCTCCTTGAGGATGAAACATCATTTACAATGCAAGTTTTCTTTCTCGGGGGAGTAGAAACCCCAATTCTCTTCTGCAACAAAGAGTTGAATCCAAAAATCATGACATCTACTGGATTAAAACCCTCAACTGCAACACCAATTTCCACCCTAGAGAAGATCCCCCACAACACATCCAGAGCCACAAGCAAAACAAAAAATTTAAACCAAGATCTGAAAGGGATTTTTTTGCGCAAAGAAGGAGGGGAATGGGATGGTGGAAGAAAGGCCAGGGAATGAAGCAAAAAAGTTCGAAGCAATTTTGCTGGAAAATAGATTTTGAATTTCATCTTCATTCACCCATTTCTTCTTACATCATCCAACTTACAACCACCTCCAGATTTCAACCAATGCAGAGGATAACTGCGGCCTCGCACTCGTCGGTAACTCTCTGGACCCCGGTGGATAAGGCAACCTTTTTTTTTTTACGAAGAGTTAAAAAACCCTTGAAAGATAAATCCCAGCAGTAGAACAAACTACCGCAGATATGCAGTAGTTTTGTCTACCACATGTAAGCCTCTCCCGCGAAATATATGTAGTCGGTTAGTACATGACTTCTTCTCTAAAGCAATAGGACAATGGAGAATAGCTGGCTGGGCCCAACATCAAGACTTGATGATTTAAGTCACACGTTAACAATATTTAATTCTCTATCTCTATTTTGAAACCAACCAAAAAATAAAATAAAATTGTAAATCATTCTCTTGTTAATTAGCCAAATTCAAATCTTATTACTCGAAACTAATATAAAAACATTCTTTCAACTAGTTACTAGTCCATTCACAATCATAACAAGATTGGAAGTATTCATTTTGGTTACCAAATAACAATTCATTTTAAATGATGCATATAAAAACCGTCAAATTAAAGTTTTCTGTGGGGGAAGTTCATCGGCGGCTTGAAGCATCATCTCAAAGGCATTCTCCACGCATGACTTGAACTTTTGGGGATCAAGGAATCCCTTTTCTATCCCAGCAGAGACCCTCAGATTTCTCATATAACTTACTATTGTTATATTAAGATTCTGCAAACCCATCAAAAAAAAAAAAAGAAAAACTTGTTACAACGACCCATAAATTACAATGTGAAATTTGCACAGAAACCGTGGTTTATTTTGTTCCAAACTTAATTATAGTTGTAATCAATAATAAAATATCTGAGAAAGTGCAACACCAATGACGTTAGCCCTTCACAAATCCATGTTAAGAAATTAAAGTATTTATTCTTTTATAGTTGATATTTTGTGTGCTATTTTATAGTTGTAAATCGAAACACTTATTTGAATTATGTAAGAAAGAGTTGAATGGACAGAAAATTAACATCAAAGTAGTCCTTAATTATAGGGGCACTTATCTAGAGAAAACCCAACAAAATCACATGCTCTTCGTTTTATAATGCAAATAGGTGACGTCACCATAAGTTATTCATGGAATTGGATCTTCTCCGAATATTTAGTTAATGACCAAGATCTTTCTAGAGAGATTTTGGGACTATAAATTTGTAGGGGTGTCAAAAATAACCGGGAAACCGGAACCGGGACCGGAAAACCGGGAAACCGGGAAACCGGAAACCGGAAAACCGGGACCCGGTTCCGGTTCCGGTTCCAAAAAAAAAAAAAACCGGGACCCCGGTTCCGGTCCCGGTTTTTGGCACCCGGTCAAAACCGGGAAAACCGGAACCGGGTATTATTTTATTAAATAATATATATATATATATATATATATATATATATATATATATATAGTAAGGGGTATTTATTTCTTGTGCATGTTGGTTTGTTTACATACTTGTTTTTACTTTTTATTGTTTTAATGTTTTCTTTATGTATCTAATTTAAAATTATGTTTAGGGTATTTTAAAAAATTTGAATTTTTATTTCTAAGGCTCATATAGGCAAAAACATTGATTATTTAGGATTTTTATGCTTTTTTAGGTTTATTTTTTAATTATTTGAAACAATCACAATCAAGCCTCTTTAATTTAGACAAAAAGATTAATAAATTTTTTTTTAAAATGAGCTAACTTATGAAAAAAATAATGGGCTTATTTTAGGCCCAATACCTAAAATAAGCCCCAAACACTAATTATTTTCAAAAACCGGGTACCGGACCGGGTAAAACCGGAACCGGCCGGGAACCGGGACCCCGGTTAACCGGGGTCCCGGTTCCGGTTCCGGTTTCCCAAAACCAAGAACCGGGGTACCCCGGTTCCGGTTCCGGTTTTGGCCAAAAACCGGGAAACCGGACCGGGTTGACACCCCTATAAATTTGACATTTGTCCCATTAATATAAATAATAATAAAATATTATTTATATTTTAAAAATAATTAAAAATTAAAAAAATCAAAAATCAAAAAAATATTTTTGAAAAAAAAAAAAGCAAGGGTGGGCCGAAGCCACCCCCAAGGGGTGGTTGCAGCCGGCCGAAGCCACCTCCATGGCCCTTGGGGTGGATCAGCTATACCCCCAAGGCTAGGGCTGTCAAAACGGGTCCGCGGGTCGACCCGTTTACGACCCGCGGGGACCCGCGACCCGTTTAACCAAGACCCAGACACGACCCGTTTATTAAACGGGTCGGACCCCCCGACACGACTCGAACCCGGGTTTTTCACGGGTCGCACGACACGACCCGTGAGACCCGTTTAAATAACGGATCGTTTCGGGTCGACACGACCCGACACGACCCGTTTACCCGTTTAACTTAAAAAATGATTTTTTTTTTTTTTAAAAAAATAAATTAATAATATTTTTAGCAATTATCTCTTAAAATTAAACTCCTAGCATGCTAGCCATACCAAATCACTTAATAGTTAGAAGTTAAGTGGCGTGGGCGGTGGCGTGAGGTCCGGTGAGGCCGAGAGGGAGGAAATTGAGGAATGGCCGAATGGGTTTTTGTTTATAATTCTAGATCTGGACTGGAGGCTTCACTATCTAATCTATGGCTCTTAGCCTCTATGTGCTGTTTTTACTTTTTTATTTTTTCTTTAATTCTTTTAAGTGAAAAAAAGAAAAAAAAAAAAAAAAAAAAAAAGACAAACGGGTCTGGCGGGTCACCCGCGGGTCGACCCGCGACACGACCCGTTAAGCACTCATAAACGGGTCATAAACGGGTCGACCCGTTTATGACCCAAACCCGTTTAATGTAAACCCAAACCCGCTAATTTCGTGTCGTGTTCGTGTCGGGTTGTCGGGTCGTGTCAAAATTGCCAGCCCTACCCAAGGCTCAAATAGTGTTTTTTGTTTTATTATTTTATTATTTTTTTTATTTGGCCCTTGGAGGTGGCTCGGGTGGCTTTGGCCACCCCCAGCCCCAACTGGGGTGGCCCTCGCTTTTTTTTTTTTTTAATTGTTTATTATTTTTAAAATATAAATAATATTTTATTATTATTATTTATATTAATAGGACAGATGTCTCATTTATGGGCCTAAGATCTCTCTAGAGAGATCTTGGCCATTAACTAAATATTCTCCAATCCAAAATAGATTGTAGAGAATCCTATTCCGTTATTCATCCTTGTTTAATTAAGATAAGATGACCACAAATTAATTGTAAATTTTAATTTCTTTCAAAAGCCCTATATTAAAGGACTTGCCTTACCTGAGGTACACCAACTGTCATAAAATATATGCCTTTAATCGGATAATTAGCCACAATTGCCTTTTCAACTGGCCCAATCACATTCGAGATACTCATACTGGAGTTCTTCGATGTCCGATGGATGTATCTAGCTACCGCCTGTATTATTGGCATACCCACATTATGAGAAATTTATAGTATGGTATTTCAAAATTAAAATAACAATCAATTTTAGACAAATAGTTGATAATATTAAGTATAATTCTATATATTTCTTTGTAATTTGAAAAGATTGCTTTTGAAGTTTTATATAACTTTTGGATATCACAATAGACGCACCAAATCGAATTAAATGTGGCCTGCCTAGCAACTAATAAACCAACCTATAAGGTATTGTAGAATAACAAATATGTAAGTAACCAGAATTAACATTTAAACTATGAAGGGTCTTTTTAATTGGTGACGGTGTGAATAGTAAAAAGGGCACTACACCCTTTTCCAGTCTATGCAATTTTTACCATTTTAAAAACGTCACTAAAGGAACGTTACAAACCATATAGTGACGTTTTTTGGCCCAAAAACATCACTATATGGCAGTCATTAAACTCCTATATTTTTTGTAGTGGTTACTTAATAAGTATCAAATGATTGATGATAGAATATGTACCTCAGGTCCTCTAAGTTTCTTCATAATCTCCAAAAGCTTGCTGGTGAGATAAACGTCTAATGAGCTTCTCTTCCTCTTGATTATCTTGTGTGCTTCCCACACAAACTCAAGTGGGTCTAAGGATTTAGGATCCTTAAACTTTGGAATTGGAACATGTAAGAAGGCGAATCGGTTCCCCCATGGAGCCTCTGAGTCAGTTTCAACCATCTCTTTGACTGACTTGTACTCCCTAATCATCCTTGTGTTGAGCAACACCAAGGCTGTGGATTGTGCTTTACTTGATTCATTGCTTATCTCTTGCATGCATAATCGGGTGCCCAAGAAGATTATTCCAGTTATTACATCATTTGTTGTCTGGACACTTGGGAAAATACAGTTAAGTTGTTGAGCTATAATTAAGAAACTAACTCTAACCTTACAACTATCATATTATGATCAAATAAATCTTGTGATCAAAAGCATAGAATCTCATCTAACTTAAAGCCACTAATAAACATAACCGTTGGGAGCTACTAAAAAGTTCCTAATATAAGAGATAATTGCTTTGTGGTTCTTAGCTAGCCAACTAGATTTGGAAAAAATCATAAATGGTAGTAGTGAATATGACGTAGTGGAAGACTAAAGTAACTAATTAAAGAGCAGTGTCTTTGATTTTGCAAGGAGAAACGTCTTTGTCTTCTAGCCAAAAAGATAAAAACAAGCTCGCATGCTAAAAGAAAAATAAAACTCCGTAGAGTATTTGAGAAAAAAATTCTGATTTGATAATAATTCAATTTATAAGTTATACATAATAGGCTAGCCTATTTATAGAAGAGAAATCCTTGTAATAAAGTAAACGTAATCCTTATAGTAATAGTAAACATAATTTTAGTAACAATAGTAAACTTAAGATCCTAAGAAAATGAAAATAATTAAAGCAAATCTAAGTTATTTAACCCTATTAAGGAAAGGAAATAAATAAAATAAAATAAAATCCTAATATAAAATTAACAATCAGCAAGAATCATAACAATCTTTCATTTTGTACTTCCATTATCTGAAAAACAGGTAAAATTCTGATTAAGCGGTGCTAGCTGCTCCAATATTATTTTTGATATTTTCCTTATTTTCGTTTTTATTGAAAATATAGGTATATATCGTCCAGAATATGTCATTATTGGATTCACATTGATATTGCAACATGGGGAATGCTAGGTGCATGCATGCTCTCCTGATGTTTTTATTGTGTTCTCTTGGACCTAGGTGAATATTATTTTATAACAAACAAAAAAGACAATTGCTCTTATTTCTCTCACCTGGTTTTTATAAAATAATATACACTTATGACTAGGAAGACACAAAGAGTACACTAGAAAAACACCTAACATTTCTGTTGCTACAAAATCATAAAGTAAAAAATTTAAATTGGGCAGGAGAGAATTCCTCTAATTTAGTCTATTAACTATTTTTTAACTGAAAATCACATGTTCTAAAGACATTGTCAATTTAATAGATTAGATAAAATAAAAAATTATTAAAAAAAAAAAAAAGAATTCAAACTCAATTTGGAAGAAAATTTTGTCCTTCACAAAAACCGTATGAGTAATGTTACTACTATTTACACCCAATATTTCATATTAGTTGACACGGTGTGTTTCGGTGTGAAAAAATGGTGTAAAGAGTAGCATTACTCAAATGATATTAATTTTGAACAAAAAAAAAAAAAATGCATTAATTACTTTGCACTATTCCATATATTGCACTATCAATTCTATTCCTTTCAAAAAAAAAAAAAAAAAACTATCAATTCTATTATGTATACTACTGCTTGTGCTCGATCAGTTATATATGTTTTTTTTTTCTAATTTCAGTTATATATGTTGATCTTACCAATCCAAGCTTGGCCTTTATGTGTTGGATATGATCAAGAGAGAATGTCATGGTTGATATTGTGATTGGTCGATACTCAACTCCTTCTTCCCCGGACCTTATTGGTGTCCGATCATCTTTAACCAAAGTGCTCTTCAAAAAGCTCCGTCCAAAATCAGATATAGAGTTAAAGATCAAGGGAAAGATTTGAAACACTCTTGCACGATCACTTGTATTATCACTTTCTAGTTTTGTGTGTGGGCGTGACGGCAATGTTAAGGGAGCAGAAGGATTATCAGCACTTTGTAGACAAGAAAGAAGTGCACCCATGAGAGAGTAGCCATCACCAAGCGAATGATGAAGCTTGAATATGATATTACCAGCTGCATTGCTTGTTGGATACTTGAATACGTGAACTTCCCATAGTGGTTTGCTTTGGGGAAAGTGATCCATTGCTACCTTTGACAAGTAGTCGTCAAGATATGCATCGTATGATGTGGGTGACAATCCGGCAGGGAAAATGGGGACATTAATATGGTCTTCAAGCTTCACTTCTACTCTTTTCCATTGTCTATCACCTTTTTGGTCCATAACCTATTCCACAAGTGTGATGGGGTAAATAAAAAATTAATCTTTTTGCTCTACCCTACAAATTGTACATTTGAAAGTCAGTAATATATAGACAAAATTAAAGATAACATTTGCTATTTTCCCTAAAAAACGGGAACACATAAGAAGACAAGATGATCATACCACATGGAGAGAAAAAGAAAAGGACAATGTTATAGCATTTCTCAAAAAACTGAAAATTCCTATAAGAGTGTGTAGTTTTTCAGTATTACTCTTTCTATAATAGCCTAAGAAAAAAAAAAGTGTCTTGTCTATAGTAAAGTTTGATTTTATCATTCCAAATTATCATTCTTTTTGTAATATCGCATAAAATTTTTAATTTAAACAAGGATAAAGTTTTTCTTCAAACTGAATTGGAGAATTTTCCTTCAATCTAATCTTTAAAAGTGACATGTATTTATAAATATTTATGATGCACATTTTTTTTAATAACAGGGACGAAGTTAGAATAAATTTTATTAAAAACTCATGTGCATCTCACATGTTATTAAAAAAATGGACTCATATCACTTTTATAAACTAGCTAGATTGAAAGAAATTGCCTTATCAAGTGGCCACCACAACGGGCCAAGGATAATTGCCTCAAGTTAACCAGTTTTAGAAATTAACGTGATAAAATCTGGAATTTATTTGATCTAATTTAATGGAAAAAAATATATTATTATTATCATGATATACCTTCATAAACACGTGTCCAAAGTTTGGAGTCAATTGGACTTCGTTTGGGGGTCCAATTAAAATAGAAAAGAAAAACGTACTTGAAACTTCAACTTTTGGTACTTGAAACTTACCTTTTTCTTCTTCTACGAATATAAGACATGCGTTGTTGGCCATAACTACAACCCCATAACGCTAAACAAACTTAGTGCTGTGGATGGACTAAAGAATTATTACATGCGTTGTTGGCCAGCTGAAATCAATTTTGTTTGATAGTACGTATAATATATAAAATATCAAACAAATAAAGAATTATAAACACAAAAAAGCAAAAGAGATAAATTTTTTTTTAGGATTTTATACATGCATGCTACGTCATTTTTTTTATTCTTTTTTTCTGTTTTTCTAAACCTTAATTCCTAGAATATCAAATGGACTCTTCTCATTTCATTTTGCTTGAGACCTTTTACCATTTCTTTAATACAAACACCCTTTTCATATGTCATTGCCTTAATTGGCCTAACCATGCATATGCATGGAGCCGACCATGACCACCACCACCACCGACTGTCGTTGATGTTCCCGGCCGCTTCTAAATCAGAATCCCACGGCCATATATGGACGAAACATAGAAGTGGTGGTGGTGGATTTGAGACTACATGCATAAACCAGAGAAAAATATGTAACATAAAAAGGAAAACATAAGAGAGAGAGAGAGGGGGCACCATGACGGAGGAGAAGCGTGGATTGATAGGGAGGAATAAATCCTTGAGCAAAGATATGGCATGCATGTGGATGTCGGTGATAATTGGAACTTCAATTTCCAAAACGGTGAGAATAGATACAGATAATGCAGAGCTGTAGAGGTATTGTGCAGTTGGACTCATTGGCTCCAATCCTTCCTTCAACTCCATAATGCTTTTCGTCTTTCTGGCCTTCAATATTTGTCTTGCACTCCCACTCGGACAAGTAATTTAATATGGGAGCAATTGCTCACAAAATTAAAGTAGCTTGCCACTCCTGCGGATTTGGATCATCTTTTTATCCTCTTTTATCATCCTAAAGCTGATGTGGCTTTCAAAATCACCATTGAATTAAAATTCAAGTATGATTCATCTAAAATTTAATGATGATTTTAAAAGTCACATCAGCTTTAAGAGAATAAGAAAATGATAAAAAGATGGTACCTACCATTACTCATATTTAAATTATAGCTTGCGGCTTGAGCATGCTCTAACCATTTAAAGTTAGAGCATATATATTAGGGCCCGGTCTAACTAGGGGCCGTCCTTAATTAAAAATATTAAAAGATAATAAAGTAAAATACAGCTACTCCTTGATTCTTGAACCTTACCCTTCAGTCATTTTAATTTTCAATTAATTGGGATTTTCTGTCAAGATTGAAAATGGAGAATGAAGAGTTTATTGCATTAATGATTCAAGTGTTATAATTAACAAACTAACTTAACCAGCTGCCAGGTAGCTAACTAAGCCTCCGTTTGTTTCGATGCAAAATATTATTCATAAGAAAATGTTTTCAACTAAAAATATTTTTTTGAAAATTGATTTTCCAAAAAACATTTTCCAATGTTTGACGCATACGGAAAATCACAATTTACGATAATGTCCCGACCGGGTTCCAGCAACAACCTCACTAGGTCCGGCGAATCCCGATCGGCTCCTGACGAAGTCCCAACGGTTGTTTAGTTGGGTCCCAGCAAAGTACCAATGGTAGCCCGACCAGGTCCTTGTGAATCCCAACCACCCGCCGTGTCTCGATCGGGTCCTAGTGGTGCGAGACCAAGTCCAGCTAGTGGCCTTAATTACCAGGTCCTAGCAAAGGCCGGACGGTAGCCTGACGAGTTCTGATCGAGCCCTAGCAAAGTCCCAACTAGGTTCCCATGAACTCCGAGTGGTGGCCCGACGAGTCCAGATCAAGTCCCAGCAAGGTGCATACTATGTCTTGATTGGGTCCCAACAGGGTCTTGACCGTGTCCCGACAGGGTCCTGGTGAAATCCGGGCGGGGTCCCGACGATGTCTCAATTGGGTGTGTCGATTTGAAAATAAGATGCTTCAACTCGAAAAATAGTTTACTGCTTTTAAAAATGAAAACTATTTTTCGAAAATTAAAAAGGCTTTTTTAGTTAAACTGAAAATATTTTATAGTAAATATTATTTTCAATCACACCAAACACCTGAAAATATGAAAAACAAAAATTATTTTACGAGTCTAAGATAGCAATAATCTGCAACCTGTCTAACTAATTTCCTGCTGATTCACCACGTGTTACTGCAGTGCTCAATAGTTGGTTTCACCTGATTAATTCCTATTGGTTGTTGGCTGTTACACGTCCCAAATTGTAGACAAAGTGGTCATGCATAAGGAATCATTGGCTCTAACCCTACCTTGAACTCCATAATTGTATTTGTTTTTAAGCTTTTAGTTATTTTGCAGTAACTTTGTGACTTGGAAAATTAATTACACCTCAAAGTTGTGGCAGTCGTTTTTGTTGAGCATAAATATGTGTAAAATAGTTGAGTTTCACATAAAAAAATATGTGCCACAACTCATAAAAATATTGTGTTTTATCATGCAACAATATGGGTTCAATAAAATCCTTCCCAAAGTCTAATAATCTCCCTAACACGCTTTTCATAAAAAATGAACATATTGAGATCCTATCTATTTAAAATAAGTGATTCTTATCTTCTTACTTGTGGTTGTTTAGGGGTTGTTGTTTGGGTTGCTCAGCCTTTTTTGTATTTTTATCTTGTTATAATTTTTCTTTTCACTCTCCATATTTAAAAAAATAAAAAACAAAAACAAAAGTTATTCCCTCCCCACCCGCAATAAATGCCAATTAAAACTAGAGATCCAAGTCAAAATATTTATGTCCAATAATTCATGTGGTCTATTGAGGTTTCTTTTGAAGAAGGGAATAATTAATTACTTTGTAGCCCGACCTATGTATTTATATAAAACTATGGCCGTCTCCCACCATTATTGATACATGAAAGAGAAGAGAGAGATTATTTTTTTTTCGGCTGCCCCATTTTTCACAACTGCAAAAATCTTCGTTCATTTCAGTTGACTTTTCAGTTTTATAGCATGAGAGAGAGAGTTAGAGAAATGTTCCCTTTTGTGAAGAACTCTCTTTAATTTGTCGGACTGTGAGAATTTGGATGCAAGCTGAAATTTTGGATTTTGAGTTTTATAATTTATTTTTCATAGCGAAATTTCTTTTGGTCATATTTATCTATGAACGGAGACTTGTTAAGCTAAGCTAGAAAAATTTTAGTGTTTTGTATAATTGGCTTATTTTATTTACTTGTGAGTTTTTTTTTTTTTTTCTTTTTAACGAGATGACTTTTGCAAAATTTAATGTAAAAAAGTTTGATAGTCAAAATAATTTCGGTTTGTAACTTTTCAAGATGCGAGCTTTGTTGTGACAACAACGCTTGACGAAGATTTTGGATAGTGTGGTGCCATTAACATGATTCTTTTAAAAAAAGGAAAGTGGTTTCTGCCATCTGGGTTAGGGTGGCCTGCGAGCTACCTCCAAAGGTGGCGGAGGGCGGCTTGACCGGCAGCTATACCTTTCCCTTCTTTTACATTATTTTTTTTTTAATAAAAAAAAATTAATTCTTTAGTTTTTTATTTTTTTAAATTTATATTTTAGTTTCTAAAATAATAATGGTATTATATATATATATATATATATATATATATATATATATATATATAAATCTGGCCTTTTTCGTACACTTTGGTTATTTTATGGGCTACGTTAACACATTTTGAACATTTTGGGGCTCTTCCAAAAATGGCTGTTAGTTTGGGTAGCTTTTTTATATTTTTCCATTACTAAAATAAAAAACTAAAAAAAATTAAAATTTTCTTAAAACAAAAATCTTTTTTACTTTTTTTAGTTTGATATATATTTATTTATTTTTATTAAGAATGACGCATGTCACCATTTTTATTGGCGTTGATGTGACATTTAACCGAATTAGTCAAATTTTTTAATGAAATTTGACTCCAAGAACTAAATTATTTTTTGGCATTTCTTAGGAACCTCTAATTTCCCTTTTATATGACAAGAATCGATTTATAATTCAAGTCAACTACAAGGTTTGATTTTTCATTTATCATTTTTTTATACTGCATGAGCGATATGTAATTTAGGCCAACTATGGTAACTAATTTTTTATTTATTCCAAAAAAAATTGTATTTATTCATCCCTTGTTTTTTATTTTTATTTTTCTTTGTTTAAAAAATAGTTTAGTTTATTTTTTATTTTATTAATTTTATATTTTAGTTTTTAAAAGAATAGGGGTATTATATGAATATTAAAAAAATGTGGCATTTTTTACAAACTTTGGTAGTTTGATGGGCTAGTTTAGTAACTTTTGAACATTGTGGGGCTTTATCGCAAACGACTGTTAGTTTTGGCGCTTCTTTATATTTTTCAGTTTTATTAATTTTTTAATTTTAGTTTTTAAAAGAATAAGGGCATTATAGGAATATAAAAAAATATGTGGCCTTTTTGACAGACTTTGGTAGTTTGATGGGCTATTTAATTTAGCACATTTCGAACATTGTGGGACTCTTTCAAAAACAGCATTTAGTTTTGGGGGATATTTTTTATATTTTTCCTTTTAGTTTTTCAAATTTATATAGATATTTTTGTCTTATTGAAAAATTTGTAAGATCATTTTGGTCTTTTTGTTGGTTTTGAGAGGGACATTGACAATGAGGTGGTAGTTTGAAGGAGTTATGTTTACTTTTCCATAAAATTAATGATAATGATCAAGACTTAGTTGTATTTTGTTCAAAATTATATTTCTTCGATAATTTCATTAACTCAATGTTGTACAGTAGATATATCATCTCCTTAGCTGACGTTAAGTTTGCTTCGAATTCTTTGTAGTTAAGGATAAGATTGAATGAGAAATCTAATGTTGATCAAGCTCAAAGTTTATTTGTTAAAGGTATTTCCAAAAATGAGTCGATCCATTGACAGAAACTCAAGCAATGGCAAAGAAAAATACGAGGCCAACTACAGTCGTAGTCTAAAATGAAAGTTAAGTGTTACTATTACAAAAAAATGGGCATTATAAAGTTGAGTGCTGGAAGTTGAAAAATAAAGGAGAAGATGATAAGTCAAGTTCTTCTTTTGTTGCTAGTGTTGTGGGAAAAAATAAAAAATAAAATTGACGGTTCATAAATTATCCTTACAGTTAATATTTCTAGTAGTCACTTTAATGACAAGTGAGTCCTTGATTATCACTATACATTTCATACGTGCCCTAAAAGAGATTGAATTACTACATATGAGTCAATCAATAGTTGGTTCAGTCTTCATAAGTAATTAACAAATGTAGCCTCTAACATTTTTGGTATTGGTAAAATCATAATAAGGATAAATGACATAATTGTTATTTAGTCCTTTTGACAGAATTCGAGATATACCGTATTTTTTATTTAATTATTATTAATAAATTGAGATCTAAAATTAATTCTTAATCTTTGATTGTGGTAAAAATCTCTATTTTGAAACCGACCAAAAAAAAAATTGTAAACCATTCTCTTTTTAATTAGCCAAAGGCCGAGGTTGATCATCATAGAAACTAGTGCCACACACGATATGTAGTATAGAACCACATATAAGTAATTCAAATCTTATTACTCAACCAAAAGTTAGAAGAAAAAAAAAAAAAAAAAAAGCCAAAAATATAAAAACATTCTTTCAACTAGTTATAACTAGTCCATTCATAATCATAACAGGATTGGAAATATTCATTATGCTTACCAAATAACAATTCAGTATACTTGATGCATATAAAAACCTTCAAATTAAAGTTTTCCGTCAGGGAAGTTCATCTACGGCTTTGAGCATCATCTTAAAGGCATTTTCTATGCATGACTTGAACTTTTGGGGATCAAGGAATCCCTTTTCTATTCCGGCACAGACCCTCAAATTTCCCATATAACTTGTGATTGTTATAGTAAGATTCTGCAAACCCACAATAGTAATAATAATTATTATTATTACAACAGCCCATAAACTATAATTAGAAATTTGAACAGAAACCATGGTTTATTTGTTCCGAAATTATCATTGTAATCAATAATAAAATATCTGAGCAAGTGTAACACCAACGATGTTAGCCCTTCAAAAATCGAAGTTAAGAAGTAAAAGTATTTTAGGAGAATACTAGGTGTTCTCCTAAATCCTAATGTTCCCCTCGTCCGACGTAGATATTATTTTCTAAAAATCATCTGAAAAAAATAAGGGTCAGTTTCTTTTTACTTTTTAAGAAAATAATATCCATCTTGGACAAGAAGAACATAAAGAGAACATCGTCGTTCTTTTATAGTTGATATTTAATTTTGTATGCTGTTTTATAGTTGTAAATTTGAATTATGTAAGAAAAAGAGTTGAATGGACAACAAATTAACATCAAAGCAGTCCTTATTAACTTATAGGGGCACTTATCTAGAGAAGAACCAACAAAATCACATGCTCTTTATTTTATAATGCAAATATGTGACGTCTACCTAAAAATATGCCACAAGTACTGATTCAACCTTGTCTAATTAAGAGATATGATGGCCACAAATTAAATGTTAATTTTTATGTCTATCAAAAGCTCAATATCAAAAACATAAAAGGAAAATTGGATAGTAATACAATTTTAATATTACCTGAGGCCCACCAACTGTCATAGAATATAGGCCTTTAACGGGATATTTAGACACAATCGCCTTTTCAGTTGGCCCAATCACGTTTGAGACCGTCATACTGGAGTTACTTAGTGTCCCATAGATGTATCTAGCAACAGCCTGTATTATTTGCATGCCCATATTAAGAGAAATTTCTGATATGGCAATCTTTCAAAAATAACAAAAATATGTTTCCATATATATAAGTATAACTAATATTAAAATGAAGTTACATAATTGTTTTGAAAAATATCAAATGATTGATTATAGAATATGTACCTCAGGGCCTCTAAGTTTCTTCATAATCTCCAAAAGCCTGCTGGTAAGATAAACATCTAATGAGCTTCTTTTCCTCTTGATTATCTTGTGTGCTTCCCACACAAACTCAATTGGGTCTAAAGATTTAGGATCCTTAAACTTTGGAATTGGAACATGTAAGAAGGCAAATCGGTTTCCCCATGGAGCCTCTGAGTCAGGTTCAACCATCTCCTTCACTGACTTGTATGCCCTTATCATCCTTGTGTTGAGCAACACTAAGGCTGTGGAATGTGCTTTACTTGATTCATGGCTAATCTCTTGCATGCATAAACGGGTGCCCAAGAAGATTATTCCAGTTATTACATCATTTGACGTCTGCACACTCGGGAAAATACAGTTCAGAACTGATCGATGAGCTATAAGAAACTAACTATAATTAACTAAGAATAATAATAAAATAATAAAATAATAAAATAAAAAATAAAAGAGAAGATAATGTTATCCATATAATTGAATTCATAACATTTCCTTTGATATTATGATAAATTAACAATTATCTCAAAAAGCTTAAGCTAATAGGAAGAGATAAATTTAATCACTTAATCAATACTTTAACCATGGAACTCCTTGGATAGGAAGAAGAAATCTCACTGCCTTCCTCAAAATTTGAGAATCATAAGGATTTAACCATGAAGATTCTAATGATATGATGATGAGGTTGAAGCTGTGACATTCGAACAAAAGGGACAACTTTTGGGTCTTAAGTAGGAGAAAATGATTGTCAAGTAAAAGTGGATCTCCCGTCCTTCAATGGCTAATTACATATATATTGATCATTTTCTGATTTGCTTATAGAGGTGGGCATTAATATATTTTAATTAATTAGTAGTTTTAAAAGATATGAAAGTAAAATTGGTCACTCATGAGGAGGGGGAGGTTGATGGGCAAGCCCCCTTCTCTAAGATTACATGATGAGGATGAGGAATATTGGTATGAACTAGGGAGAAAGAGAGAACTAAAATGGAGATTTAAGATATCCTCATTCCTGGCAATCTTGACTCTTTTACCCTTCTTTGCGTCTAACATTTAGAAGGCATAGGCTAGGGAAAAAAATGGCTTTCGTTGGGAAAGAGTCCAAGGTTTTAGAATTATTTCGATACTGAATGAGGCAGAATTCAAAGAGATTAGGTAAGAATAAAACCTAATAAATGAAGCAAATGGCTTGAACTATGTTATTATGATCAAATAAATCATGTGATAAAAAGAATAGAATCTCATTTAAATTAGGGTTAAAAACTCTTTTACCCCTTAGGGTTTCAAAACTTAATTTTTTTCTCCTAAGGGGTTTCTTTTTTATTACAGAAGGTACCTGTGATTTTCATAAAGATCAAAATGGTACTTCCGTTAAAATTCCATTCAAAATTTAACAGAACATCACCTCAGCACCAATCAGATGTCGCCATGTGTCATATAATTAATTTTTTTGTAATTTTTCAAAAAAATTATATTTAAAAAAAATATGGGGGTGGCCGTCATCTTGCCGGTTTAGGGGTAGCGAGCCACCCCGCGCCCGGGAAGTCACCGCTGTTAGGTAGAGACAATCGCTTCTTTGCCTGTTTATCTGGTTGTATATATGGATCTCTCTTTTGGATTGCTGTGGGATCTCAAACCAATTCCAAGCCTTGAGCTAGCTTCATCAACTAGATCATCCTTGGGTTTGCGTTCGGCAAGCAGCGTATTGGATGCCTTTTCCATCCCTGCTGAGTTACTGGGTGAAGAACCACAGCCATCAGAATGAGAGTGCCCCATTTTCAAACTTGAAAGGTTCATCTGAAGATTTGATGCAATTGGTTTCTTGTGAGCAGATTTTTAGTGGGATTTGGTTCCATTCTGGCCCTCACTAGATCCATTTTCATTTACCATCACTCTTATCTCTGAGATTGATATCAAGAAGGCGGTTCTCCCAAACAGGCCAGATGGGGTTGCGCCACCCCCAAATCGGCCAGATGGGGGTTTCCTGGCCACCCCTATGGCCAAAGGGGGTGGCCAGCCACCCCCCAAATGGCCAAGAGCCACCCCCAAATTTTTTTTCTTTTTTTCTTTTTTTAGAAAAAATTTAATTATATGACGCATGGCGACATCTTATTGGTGCTGACGTTACGTTACGTTAAGTTTCGAACAGACTTTTAACGGAGGTACCATCTTGGTCTTTATAAAAATCACAGGTAGCTCCGGTGATAAAAATGAAACCCTATGGGGAAAAAAAAAAAAATAAAGTCTTGCAACCTAGGGGGCAAAAGAATATTTAAAAACATAAAGAGTTACATACTTAAATACTTTAAACCCAAATGGCTAATAAACATGACAGTTGGGAGTTATTAAAAAGTTCATAATTGATACCTAAAAAAAAAAAGTTCATAATTGAAGATAAACTTGCTTTGTGCTAGTAGTGAATATGAATTTCATGAAAATCAAATGATCATTAGCTAGTTTGTGCTTAGACATGTTGATCTTACCAATCCAAGCTTGGCCTTTATGTGTTTGATACGATCAAGAGAGAATGTCATGGTTGATATTGTGATTGGCCGAAACACTACTCCTTCATCCCCCGACCTAATTGGTGTCCGATCGTCCTTAACCAAAGTGCTCTTCAAAATGCTCCATCCAAAATCCGATAGAGAGTTAGAGATCAAGGGAAAGATTTGAAACACTTTTGCAAGAGCACTTTTATTATCACTTTCTAGTTCTGTGTGTGGGCGTGACGGCAACGTTAAGGGAGCAGAAGGATTATCAGCACTTCGTAGACAAGAAAGAAGTGCACCCATGAGGGAGTAGCCATCACCAAGCGAATGATGAAGCTTGAATATGATATTACCAGCTGCATTGCTTGTTGGATACTTGAATACGTGAACTTCCCATAGTGGTTTGCTTTGGGGAAAGTGATCCATTGCTACCTTTGACAAGTAGTCGTCAAGATATGCATCATATGATGTGGGTGACAATCCGGCAGGGAAAATGGGGACATTAACATGGTCTTCAAGCTTCACTTCAACCCTTTTCCATTGTTTTTCACCTTTTTGGTTTGTAACCTGTTTCAGAGTTCTCAGTATTAGTGGCACGTGATAAGATCGAGGTAAAGCTATAAAACCATCGAATCAACAATCAATATACTGTGCTTAAAAAAGAAAAAGAAATCAAGATCACGAAACAATGACAATGTACCCACAATTTTAACAAAATGACAAAATTACCCTTACTAAGATAAAAACAAACATACTAAAATTTATAAAAAATAATAAATAAATAAAAAGCAAAACAGGGGTGCCAAACCACCCCTGGATGGTGGCCGGACCACCCCTAGTTAACTGGGGATGGTCTAGCCACCCACAGGGGGTGGATCGGCCACCCCCGAGAGAAAAATCTAGGCGTGCCTAATTAATCTTCATTTGAGCATGGGTGTTAGAGACTGAAAAACTTCTTCTTCGCAAGGGATTGTGAGACAATTCTTCCTCCGCTTGCCGGAGAAGGATTTGGAAATCAAGACGAGTCAAGTAAGAGATTGGGACAATGACCTAGAAATATAGAAATGGCTTATGTCTTCTTCGGCTTGGGTAAGATACAGAAATGGTTGTGTGAAGGGCTGAGGGGTGTGGAGGGTATTTATAAGCTGTTTTCGAGGGTGGCCGGCCACCCCTATTATATTTAGTGGTGGCTGATCCACCCCCACCCATGCACTTGGGGGGTGGCAGAACCACCCCTTGCCACCCTGTAAATATCAAAGTATCAAAGATATAAAGAGAGAGAAAGGGCACCATGACGGATGAGAAGCGTGAATTGAGGGGAAGGAGTGAATCATTAAGCAATGATATGTCGATGTCGGTGATTGGAACTTCAGTTTCCAAGACAGCAACAATAGATATAGATAACATAGAGCTGTTCAAGTATTGTCCGCTTGGACTCACTGGCTCCAATCCTTCATTCAAGTCCATAATGCTTGGACTCTCTGGCCTTCAATACTCTTGCACTCCCACTCAGATAAGTAATTTAGTATTTAAATCGTAAACACTTGCACACAATATTTAAAGAGTAATGTTATGGACCATTTTTTTATCTTCTTTTATCATCCTAAAGTTAATGTGGCTTTCAAAATCACCATTGGATCAAAATTCAAGTATGATTCATTTAAAATTTAATAGTGATTTTAAAAGCCACATCAACTTTACGAGAATAAAAAGATAGTACTTAACATTACGTATATATATATATTTTGATATGTCCGCACAAGAGGGGGGAGAGGGATTCGAACTAGTGACCTCCGCTTCATTTATGCGTGTTCCCAACCGATCGAGCTACCTCTTAGAGACAACAGTACTCATATTTAAATTGTAGCTTGTGGCTTCAGCATGCTCTAACCATTTAAAGTTAGAGCATATATATTAGGCGCCGGTCTAACTAGGGGCCGGTCCTTAATTAAAACTATTAAAAGATAATAAAGTTAAATACAGCTACTCCTTGATCCTTGAACCTTACCCTTCAGTCATTTTAATTGTCAATTAATTGGGATTTTCTGTCAAGATTGAAAATGGAGAACGAAGAGTTTATTGCATAAATGATTCAATGTTACAATTAACTAACTAACTTAACCAGCTAATAGGTAGCTAACTAAGCCTCAGTTTGTTTCGACGCAAAATGTTATTCATAGGGAAATGTTTTCAACGAAAAATATTTTTTTGAAAATTGATATTCCAAAACACATTTTCCAATGTTTGACGCATACAGAAAATCACAATTTACGATAATGTTCCGACCGGGTCCCGGCAACGACCTCACTAGGTCCAGTGAATCTCAACCGACTCCTGACGAAGTCCCAACAGTGATTCAGTTGGGCCCTAGCGAAGTACCAATGGTAGCCCGACCGGGTCCTTGTGATTCCCAACCGAGTCCTAGTCGTTTCTCGATCGACTCCTAGTGGTCGAGACCAAGTCCCGGTAGTGGCCTTAATTACAAGGTCCCAGCAGAAGCCGGACGGTAGCCTAACGAGTTCTGATCGAGTCCTGGCAGAGTCCCAACTAGGTCCCGACGAAGTCCGGACGGTGGCCCGACGAGTCCAGACCAGGTCCTAGCAAGGTCCATACTATCTCTTGATTGGGTTCCAGCAGGTTCTTGACCGTGTCCCAGCAGGGTCTTAGTGAAATCCGGGCGGGGTCCCAACGATGTCTCGGTTGGGTGTGTCAATTTGAGAATAAGATGCTCTAACTGAAAAAATGGTTTACGACTTTTAAAAATGAAAATTATTTTTCAAAAATTAAAGAGGTTTTTTTATTAAATATTATTTTCAGTCGCACCAAACACTTGAAAATATGAAGAAAAAAAAATTTTCAAAAATTATTTTACGAGTCTAAGATAACAATAATCTGCCACCTGTCTAACTAATTTCCTGCTGATTCACCACGTGTTACTGCAGTGCTTAATATTTTGTTTCACCTGATTAATTCTATTGGTTGTTGGCTGTTACACGTTACAAATTGTTGAGAAAGTGGCCATGCATAAGGATTCATTGGCTCTAACCCTTCCTTGAACTCCATAATTGTATTTGTTTTTAAGCTTTTAGTTATTTTGCAGTCACTTGTGACTTGGAAAATTAATTACACCTCAAAGTTGTGGCAGTCGTTTTTGTTGAGCATAAATATGTGACTGTAAAATAGTTGAGTTTCACATATAAAAATATGTGCCTCAACTCATAAAAATATGGTGTTTTATCATGCAACAATATGGGTTCAATAAAATACTTCCCAAAGTTTAATAATCTACCTAACTCGCTTCTCATAAAAACTGAACATATTGAGATCCTATCTATTTAAAATAAGTGATGCTTAATTATCTGCCGACTTGTGGTTATTTAGGGGCTGTTGTTTGGGTTGCTCACCCTTTTTATATTTTTATCTTATTATTATTAATATTTTTTTTTTCACTCTCTATATTTGAAAAAAAAAAAAAAAAAAACAAACAAAAACCAAAGTTATTCCCTCCCCACCCGCAATAAATGCCAGTTAAAACTTGCGATCGAAGTCAAAATATTGGACAAATTAAGGTCCTTATTTATCTCCAATAATTCATGTGGTCTATTGAGGTTTCATTTGAAGAAGGGAATAATTACTTTGTAGCCCGACCTATGTATTTATATAAAACTATGGCCGTCTCCCACCATTATTGATACATGAAAGAGAAGAGAGATTATTTTCTTTTTCGGCTGCCCCATTTTTCACAACTGCAAAACTCTTCGTTCATTTCAGTTGACTTTTCAGTTTTATAGCATGAGAGAGTTAGAGAAATGCTCCCTTTTGTGAAGAACTCTCTTTAAATATTTGTAGGACTGTGAGAATTTGGATGCAACTGAAATTTTGGATTTTGAGTTTTATAATTTATTTTTCATAGGGAAATTTCTTTTGGTCATATTTATCTATGAGCGGAGACTTGTTAAGCTAAGCTAGAAAAATTTTAGTGTTTTGTATATAATTGGCTTATTTTATTTAATTGTGAGTTTTTTTTTTTTTTTTTTTTTTTTTTTTTAACGAGATGACTTCTGCAAAATTTAACGTAGAAACGTTTGATAGTCAAAATAATTTCGGTTTGTGACATTTCAAGATGAGGGCTTTGTTGTGACAACAACGCTTGACGAAGATTTTGGATAGTGTGGCACCATCAACATGATTAAAAAAAAATTGTGGAACCTAAAGAAAAAGTATAGCGTCCCACATTGCTTGAGTATGAAAAAAATAATGTGCTTATATAAAACATGCTATCTCTAAATAATATGAGGCCTTATGAGGTAAACCTAATAACAAAATCATGTAGGCTGAGACCCAAAGCGGTTAATATCATTGTCCTTTGTTGACGAAAAAACTAAAAATGATTTTTTTTTTTTTTTTTTTTTAAAAAAAAGGAAATTGGTTTCTGCCAATTGGGTATGGTTGGCCTGCAAGCTCCCCCCAAAGGTGGCGGAGGGCAGCTTGACCAGCAACTACCCCTTTCCCTTCTTTTTCTTTTTCTTTTTTTTTTTTAAAAAAAAAAATTAATTCTTTAGTTTTTTATTTTGTTAAATTTATATTTTAGTTTCTAAAATAATAAAGGTGTTATAGGAATAAAAAAAAAAAAATGTGGCATTTTTGATACACTTTGGTTATTTTATGGGCTACTTTAGCATATTTTGAACATTTTGGAGCTCTTTAAAAAATGGCTGTTAGTTTTGGTGGCTTTTTTTTTTATATTTTTTCATCAATAAAATAAAAAACAAAAAAATTAAATTTTTCTTAAAAAAAATCATTTTAGTTTTTTTAGTTTAATTTATATTTATTTATTTTATTAAGAATGACACAAGTGGCCATTTTTACTGGCGTTGATGTGACATTTAACCGAATTAGTCAAATTTTTTAATGAAATTTGACTCCAGGGACTAAATTATTTTTTGTCATTTCTTAGGAACGTCTAATTTCCCTTGTATACGACAAGAATCAATTTATAATTTAGGTCAACCACAAGGTTTGATTTTTAATTTATCATTTTTTTATACTGCATGAGCAATATGTAATTTAGGCGAACTATGGTAACTAATTTTTTTATTTATTCCAAAAAAAAATTGTATTTATTCATCCATTGGTTTTTTTTTTTTTAAAAAAAAAAAAAAAATTGTTTAGTTTATTTTTTATTTTATTAATTTTCTATTTTAGGTTTTAAAAGAATATATAGGGGTATTATATGAATATTAAAAAAAAATGTGGCATTTTTAACAAACTTTGGTAGTTTGATGGGCTAATTTAGTACCTTTTAAACATTGTAGGCCTTTATCACAAATGACTATTAGTTTTGGGGGCTTCTTTATATTTTTTCATTTTATTAATTTTTTAATTTTAGTTTTTAAAAGAATAAGAGCATTATAGGAATATAAAAAAATATGTGGCCTTTTTGACACACTTTGGCAGTTTTGATGGGTTACTTAATTTAGCACATTTTGAACATTGTGGGACTCTTTCAAAAACTGCATTTAGTTTTGGGGGATGATGAGGTTGAACCTGTGACATTCGAACAAAGGGGACAACTTATGTGTCTTAAGTAGGAGAAAATGATTGTCAAGTAAAAGTGGATCTCCCGTCCTTCAATGGCTAATTACATATATATTGATCATTTTCTTGATTTGCTTATAGAGGTGGGCATTAATATATTTTAATTAATTAGTAGTTTTAAACGATATGAAAGTAAAATTGATCACTTATGAGGAGGGGGAGGTTGATGGCCAAGCCCCCGGCCTTCTCTAAGATTACATGATGAGGATGAGGAATATTGGAATGAACAAGGGAGAAAGAGAGAACAAAAAAGGAGATTTAAGATATCTTCATTCCTGGCTATCTTGACTCTTTTACCCTTCTTTGCTTCTAACATTTCGAAGGCATAGCCTAGGGAAAAAAATGGCTTTCGTTGGGAAAGAGTCCAAGGTTTTAGAATTATTTCGATACTGAATGAGGCAGAATTCAAAGAGATTAGGTAAGAATAAAACCTAATAAATGAAGCAAATGGTTTGAACTATGTTACTATGATCAAATAAATCATTTGATCAAAAGCATAGAATCTCATTTAAATTAGGGTTAAAAACTCTTTTGCCCCTTAGGGTTTCAAAACTTAATTTTTTTTCTCCTTAGGGGTTTCATTTTTATTACCGGAGGTACCTATGGTTTTCATAAAGATCAAGATGGTATTTCCGTTAAAATTTCATTCAACATTTAACAGAACGTCACGTCAGCACCAATCAGATGTCGCTATGTGTCATATAATTTTTTTTTTTTTTTTAATTTTTCAAAAAAATTATATTTAAAAAAAAAAATGGAGGTGGCCGTCATCTGGCCGGTTTAGGGGTAGCGAGCCACCCCACGCCCGGGAAGTCACCGCTGTTAGGTAGAGCCAATCGCTTCTTTGCCTGTTTATCTGGTTGTATATATGGATGTCTCTTTTGGATTGCTGTGGGATCTCAAACCAATTCCAGGCCTCGAGCTAGCTTCATCAACTAGATCATCCTTGGGTTTGGGTTTGGCAAGCAGCGTATTGGATGCCTTTTCCTTCCCTGATGAGTTACTGGGTGAAGAACCACGACCATCAGAATGAGAGTGCCCCATTTTCAAACTTGAAAGGTTCGTCTGAAGATTTGATGCAATTAGTTTCTTGTGAGCAGATTTTAAGCGGGATTTGGTTCCATTTTGGCCCTCACTAGATCCGTTTTCATTTACCATCACTCCATCTTTGAGATTGATATCAAGAAGGCAGTTCTCCCAAACGGGCCAGATGGGTGGCGCCACCCCCAAATCGGCCAGATGGGGGTTTCCTGGCCACCCCTAGGGCCAAAGGGGGTGGCCAGCCACCCCCCAAATAGCCAAGAGCCACCCCCAAATTTTTTTTCGTTTTTTTTTTTTTTTGTTAGAAAAAAATTAATTATATGACACATGGCGACATCTTATTGGTGCTGACGTTATGTTCTGTTAATTTTCGGACATAATTTTAATGGAGGTACCATCTTGGTCTTTATGAAAACCACAGGTACCTCCGGTAATAAAAATGAAACCGTATGGGAAAAAAAATAAATAAAGTCTTGCAACCGAGCTAGGGGGCAAAAGAGTATTTAAAAACATAAAGAGTTAAATACTTTATGTTGAGAGTTAAATACTTTAAACCCAAATGGCTAATAAACATGACAGTTGGGAGTTATTGAAAAGTTCATAATTGATACCTAAAAAAAAGGGTTCATAATTGAAGATAAACTTGCTTTGTGCTAGTAGTGAATATGAATTTCATGAAAATCAAATGATCATTAGCTAGTTTGTGCTTAGACATGTTGATCTTACCAATCCAAGCTTAGCCTTTATGTGTTTGATACGATCAAGAGAGAATGTCATGGTTGATATTGTGATTGGCAGAAACACTACTCCTTCATCCCCCAACCTAATTGGTGTCCGATCGTCCTTAACCAAAGTGCTCTTCAAAATGCTCCATCCAAAATCCGATAGTGAGTTAGAGATCAAGGGAAAGATTTGAAACACTTTTGCAAGAGCACTTTTATTATCACTTTCTAGTTCTGTGTGTGGGCGTGACGGCAACTTTAAGGGAGCAGAAGGATGATCAGCACTTCGTAGAGCACCCATGAGAGAGTAGCCATCACCAAGCGAATGATGAAGCTTGAATATGATATTACCAGCTGCATTGCTTGTTGGATACTTGAATACGTGAACTTCCCATAGTGGTTTGCTTTGGGGAAAGTGATCCATTGCTACCTTTGACAAGTAGTCGTCAAGATATGCATCGTATGATGTGGGTGACAACCCGGCAGGGAAAATGGGGACATTAACATGGTCTTCAAGCTTCACTTCAACCCTTTTCCATTGTTTATCACCTTTTTGGTTTGTAACCTGTTTCAGAGTTCTCAGTATTAGTGGCACGTGATAAGATCGAGGTAAAGCAATAAAACCATCGAATCAACAATCAATATACTGTGCTTAAAAAAATAAAAAAATAAAAAAATCAATATCATGAAAAGACTTTGCATTTGCTTTAACTTAATAACATGCTTAATTACACCGAAATAACTAGCAAATTTTGTTTTGTTTGTCATTGTAAACATGGCCTGTGTGGAGGCCCAACAGCCACAGGGTATTAAGCTTTGTCTATGAACCCAGCCAAATTAACACACTGCAATGAGATTAGTTAAGAGAAGAAGAAAAAGAAAAAGAAGAATATTAAAACTAGAAGAGAAAGAGGATTAATTGAACAATGTCTCCTCCAGGCTTTACTCCTCAATAAAATCTATTTTTAAGGCTTTTTCATCATTCTTTATAAATAAAGAAAGTGGAGACATGAAGAGAGAAAACGAAGAAAAAAAATAAATAAATAAGAAGCTTAGTGAAAAACTTATATACGACTCCAAACTACACCTATTCAACTGCCTAGATGTATCACTTAGAAGCAACAAAATAAGATCTCACTTAACAGTTAACAATCAACAAAATACAGATATGTAATGAATTTTAAGAACACAGATATTTGGTTACGAAAAGTAAACCATTTAGAGAACTCTCTAAATGTAAAACCTATCCGGAGTAGCCAAACTCAGGAAATCAATCCACTATAAGAAGAATAAGGAATACAAGAAGAATTACAAAACATTTGCAATTTACTCTCCCTTGCACACGACAAGCGACCCACTTGACTTCTATCGCAATAGCCCTTTCCAGAACCTCTCGCACAATTCTTCTATAAGATTTCCTTTCACCGAAACTCCAATTGGCTTCACGTATTTAATCTTCACTCACATAAACTAGAACAATATTTCTTTCTAATCTCTCTGTTTTAGCTCTCAAAATACGTACGTATATTAGGCAAAATAGTTTGTTTAAATAGAGAATAAAACAATAATTCAGCAGCCATGTCCAAACAGGGATAAGTGGGTGTCCGAACATGGCTAGGGTTACATATGCGTAACCATGTGGTGTCCGAACACCCAAGTCATGTGTCCGGACATGCCATGCAAAATGATCTTGCTGGAAATTGGGTTCGGACCCAGCTTCTGACGGTCCGAACCTACCTCTCAAATGTAGCTTGCTGGAAATTGGGTCCGGACCCAGCTTCTGGCGGTCCGGACCTCCCCTTCAAAAACAGCTTGCTGGATGTAGTGTCCGGACCCAACTTCTGACCGTTTAGACAGGCCCTTCACATTTGACTTGCTGGATTGTGTCCGGACCTGGCTTCTGATGGTCCGGACACTCCATTCAAAATGTGTTGTTTGGAAATTGGGTCCGGACCTGGCTTCTGGCGGTCCGGACAAGGCCTTCTAGAATCTTGCTTTCTGGACATGCTGAGGTGATCATTTTCAACAACTTACATGCAAACCGAATGTGCCAAAACCTAAACTAACAAACTCCCCCTTTGGCCATTCGGGGACAAAAATAATTATACATGAAAATGACACATCAACTCCCCCTTTTTGTCTTTGAAGGACAAAAGGAAGCACAAATAAAAAAATGGAATTCTAGAGTTAAAAAAAAAAAAAAAAAAAACAACTCATTAAATCTGAAATAAGTAGACACAAAAACAAAAATAGTCCCATCACATAATGGTATTCGAGTTGTAAGCAAAGCAAACAAAAAATGAAAATTATTCTTGCCAAAAACTATCTTTGATATACTTCATATCTTGCTCCAAAGTTGTTAGGCGGGTGTTGATAGCTTCGATGCTTTGGCCTTGAGCTTGAAGTAAGTCAATTATTTTATTTAATTGACTGGAAACATCTGATGATCCCGAGGAGGACGCAGCTGGAGGATCTTGAACAATTGGAGGAGCATTGTTAGCTAGAAGTTTTGAGCCTTTACATTTGAAAAAAAAAATGAAATCATAGAGAAAGAAAGAAAAAAATAACAAAACGAAAGAAAAAAAGAAACTTTTGGAACAGGCAAGTGCTTCGGCCGAGAGAGAGGAGGAGGAAATGGGAATAAGAAGAGATATCAGGTTTTTTTTTTAAAAAAAAAAACAAAATTAATTTAAAAATAAAACACAACTTGTATAGATATCCAATAACTCATGCATGTCCTTATGAATATCTTAACAATCCAGAGTGATCAATAACTACACACACCATAAATGTATCATATGCATTAATCATCCTTTTTTTGTGAATTCAGCCAAGTAAGCAATAACTCAGAAAACTCATGCGAGGGTGTAGTGTGTGAAAAACTCCCATTAAATAAGATTTCATCAGTGGAATGTAAATCTAGACAGACATTTAGCAAATAAAAGACAAATAGTTTGATTCAAGCCACAGTCAAACCTTATAATGTTAGGACCTAGAATCCCTCATCCGATACACTCCCCCTGAGACTTATCATTTAGTAACCATCTATTTCCGCAATGATTTGATCACTGATTCTTTCTATAGGGACATATAAAAGCAAAACTAAGTCATTTGAGCATATTTTATGCCCCTTTTTTTTTCTTTTTTTATTGAAGAAAATGTCGGAATTTTTAGGAGCTAGGTTCAACTGACTAGTTGATCAAGTGGATAGAAATGACATACCTATCTTTCAAAAAAATGTTTGATCCGAATTCCCAAACACATATCAAAAATACAAACTTAATGGGGGCATATAGTGCACAACTTCGAACATGAGAAAAAACTGACTCTTACTCCCTCAACAATCTTCAGAAGAACAAGGTAGATCATAAAACATATGAAGCATTAGATGTAAATTGCAGAATTATTGACCCCACTCAGATGTAAAATATTCATTTGAAAATAATACATGAGAAACTGACTACCGAACAGGAAAAAAATATCACAAAAATAACACAACCAAAGAACAGAAAACCAAAAAAAAAAAAAAACAAAACAAAACAAAATGCTCTAGAATAGTGACGGAAAAATATCAATATGCTTAATTTCTAGGCATGTTCTATATATACGATCATGAGAGATCGCATACACCAATAGCATTCTTGAGATACTCAAACCTAGATCCATCTAGGGGTTTTGTAAACAGGTCAGCTAATTGATATTCAGTAAGCATAAATTCAAGAGATACCACCTGGGTCTCCACCAAGTCATGGATGAAATGATGATGTATGTCAATGTGTTTCGTGCGTGAATGTTGGACCGGATTCTTCGAGATGTTTATGGCACTAGTATTGTCATAGTAGACAATCATCTTCCCTTGAGTAAATCCATAGTCCGCAAGAAGTTGCTTCATCCAGATTAGCTGTGTGCAACAGCTCCAAGTAGCTATATATTCGGCCTCAGCAGTAGAAAGAGAGATGGAGTTTTGTTTCTTACTCATCTAGGTGACCAAGTTTGTACCCACATAAAAACATCCGCCAGAAGTACTCTTTCGATCATCCGCATTACTGGCCCAGTCAACATCAGAATATCCTGCAAGCTCAAGATTTGTGTTAGTAGAAAAATAAATCCCAAAATTGATAGTTCTATTTACATACCTGAGGATCCGTTTAACTGCTGTCAGATGAGATTCCTTTGGATTAGCTTGAAATCGAGCACATACACCCACACTGAAAGATATATCTGGTCGACTAGTTGTAAGGTAAAGCAGACAGCCGATCATACTTCTGTATAAGATTTGGTCAACGGATTTCCCAGCCACATTTGCACTCAGCTTAACACTTGTACTCATGGGTGTGTGAGCATGACTTTTTCCATCCAATCCAAATCTCTTCACAAGATCTTTGGCATACTTTGGTTGAGACACAAAGATACCTTTGTAGGATTGTTGGACTTGAAAACCTAGAAAGTAAGTCAATTCACCAATCATACTCATTTTGAACTCTTGTTTCATTTCTGTAGAGAATTGATGAGCATGTGAGTCGACCGTAGAGCCAAAAATAATGTCATCTACATAAATCTAGACAATGAGTAGTTGGTTGCCTTTCCTACGGATGAACAAGGTACGGTCAGCTTGTCCTCGAATGAACCCATGTTCAAGAAGATAAGTTGTCAGATATTCATACCAAGCTCTCGGAGCTTGTTTCAATCTATAAAGTGCCTTTTTTAGCTTGTAAACATGTTTTGGATATGTTGGATCCTGAAACCCTTTTGGCTGAGCTACATACACTTCTTCTTGAAGGATGTCATTAAGAAAAGCACTCTTGACGTCCATCTGATACAATTTGATCTGAAGATGACATGAGATGCTCAGCAAAATTCTGATAGATTCCAATCTGGCTACCGGTGCAAACGTCTCATCAAAGTCCACTCCTTCAACTTGAGTGTATCCTTGAGCAACCAATCGAGCCTTGTTTCTTACCACTGTACCATGCTCGTCAGACTTATTCTTGAATACCCATTTAGTGCCAATGATATTCTGATCTTTTGGTCTTGGAACCAAATTCCATACATCATTCCGAACAAACTGATTGAGTTCATCGTGCATAGCAGCAACCCAACTCTCATCTTCTAATGCCTCATTAACTTTCTTTGGCTCAATCTGAGAAAGATAACAAGAATAAGAGACTTAATTAACCACCCTGTTTTGCAGTCGTAAACCTTCATTAACATTTCTCAGCAAATTTTCTCTAAGGTGATTAAGTTTGAATCTGGAGGATGGTACATGAGAGACCATGTTTGGAACTGGTGAAGGAATCATGTCTTCTGCAACTGAAGATATTGATGTACGGACTGCTGAAACATTCGGACTAGGAGGTTCATGAGTCTTATCAGAAATATCAACTTGCTCCCCTTCAACATGAGATTCTTCTTCTGCAAGATGATCCTTGGTAGTTTCATCATCGATGACAACATTGACTGATTCCATTACTGACTTGGTCCTTGTGTTATACACTCGACTAGCTCGACTTGCAGTGGAATACATAAGAAAAATTCCTTCGTCATTTTTTGCATCAAACTTCCCCAAGTTCTTCCTGTCACGAAGAATGTAGCACGTACTTCCGAACACCCAAAAATATTTGACAGTGGGTTTCTTGCCTCGCCATAGCTCATACGGTGTCTTGGTAGTTGTTGGTTTAAGAAAAACTCGATTTACAGTATGACATGCAGTATGGACTGCTTCTCCCCAAAATGTTATGCCAAATTCTTAGCATTTATCATTACTCTAGCCATTTCCTGTATGACTCTATTTTTTCATTCTACTCCTCCATTTTGTTGAGGAGTTATGGGAGATGAGAATTCTTGTTTGATACCTTGTTGAGCACAATAATCTTCAAAACTGGAATTCTCGAATTCTCTGCCATGATCACTACGAATTCGCTTGATGAGACAGTTTTGTTCATTTTGTATCTTATTGAACAAGATCTGAGCTTGTTCAAAGGCTTCAGATTTCTCTCTTAACAAAATTACCCATGTATATCGAGAGAAGTCATCTACGACCACCATAATGTATTTCTTGCCTCCCATTCTAGCTGTCCGTGTAGGTCCCATGAGATCCATGTGAAGAAGCTCTAAGTTTCGAGAGGTAAAAATACCTGAAGTCTTTTTGTGTGGAGTTCAAGTTTGTTTCCCCAATTGACATGGTCCACACTTTCCTTTATCAGCCTGATGAATCTTGGGTAAATCAGCTATGGCTTCTGTCTTTGAGACTTTGACCAGATCATGAAAATTTAGATGCCCCAGCCGTTGATGCCACAATTCTCCAGTGTCCAGGGTTGCCTTGTTGCATTTTATCTGAGAATTTGAGGAGAACCAATAGCAGTTGTCAACAGTGCATTTTCCTCCCATCAATCATTTTCCTTGAAAATAAAAAATGCTGCATTCTTTCTTAGAAAACTGAACTACTAAATCGTAATCACAAAACTGACTAATGCTCAATAAATTTGCCTTGAGTCCTTCAACATACAACACTTCTTGTGGAGTAGGAGCACCGAAAATTTCCACAATTCCTTAACCGATCACCTTCAATTTGCTGCCATCTCCATAAGTGATGCTTCCACCTCCTTTGCCTTCTTTAAGCTCTTTGAATATAGACTTATCACCTGTCATATGTTTGGAACAACCACTATCCAGAAACCACAAACATGAATTAAGCATACTTAAGGCAATATGAGCAACCAAGCATAGATGATCTTTCTTTTTAACCCAGACCTGTTCCTTTTGAGGAGGTATTTTCACATGATTGCCAAACAAATTAGGCATATCTTTTACATCAACAGAATTTGACAAAGCTGCTAACTTCTCACTAATAAGTTTCACTTGAGCATTTAAAACTTTTAGTTGATTTCCAATTCCAGGTTCATCTAGTCTAGGGATATTCTTTTGAGACCATGGTTGTTTAGCCCTAATTTGAAAACAATTTGGTCGAGTATGACCTTTGACACCATAGTGAAAACATGTAGGGATAAACTTAGAATTGAAGTTAGTCCTTACCGAAACCTTGAATTTTAACTTATTCTTCTTGGTCACATCTTCTGAGCTTTCTTTAGGTAAACACGAGTTCTCAATTACAACATCTTTCATTTTAGGTTTCACAAACATAATCTTAGAAGTGGTAGCAACATTTGAAGAAGAATTAACATGTTTATTAAAACCCAATCCAGTCCTATCAGATGAATGTTTCTGATTTCCTAACATTTGATTCAATTTATCACTAGAAAATTTCTTTAAATGATCATTTGAATCAGTCAAGTCCTTTTCCAGAGATTTAACTTTAGCAATCAATATGAGGTTTTCAGAAGTCAAGGTGTTTCGAATAGCTAGACATTCATCCATAGATTTCATTAATCTCTCTTTCTCAAGTTCAGCTTCTTTTAGATTTTTCAAATTTCTCCTATTCAGCTTGTTCACTTTATCACATTCCACAAACAAGTTATTATAAGCAGTTTGTAAATCCACCTCATCAACAGATTCGATTTCAGATTTGTTAAGCATATGAGGTGAGTTAACAACCTTATAATCGTTATCATAAGAAGCAGTAAAAGCTAAATAATTCACTCCTCCTTCAACTTCTCCTTCGAGTTTCTCATCATCCGACTCATCACTCTGAGTGACATTAAAAGCTTTACCTTTTGACATTTTCAGATTAGCACATTCAATTCAAATATGACCCCGACCCCCACATTCATGACATTTGCGTCCACTAGTAAACTTATCATTCTGATTAGTCTCTAAGTTCTCTCGTGGATTACTTCTAACTTCACCTCTAGGTTTCACAGGACCTTTTGAGTCTCGATTTTTAAAATTTCCATTAACGGGTCTAAAGAATTTTCTAAATTTTTTAGCAAATAGGGCAAATTCTTCATCATCCCCAGAATCCTCATCAGACGAACCACAAGAATTGACTTTAACATTTTTTGCCTTAAGAGCAATGTTTTTAGTTTTCTTGTTTTTGGGTAAAATTTGCTCAAAAGTTTGAAGGGAACCTACTAGTTCTTCTACTCTCATAGTATCTACGTCTTTGTTCTATTGTATGGCAGCAATTTGAGGTATAAATCTCTCAGGTAAAGATCTTAAGATTTTTTTCACCACTTTTGCATCATCCATTTTCTTTCCTAAATTAATAGTAGAGTTTCTAATGACACTAAGCTTTGAATAGAATTCATCAAAAGTTTCATCTTCCTGCATTCTAATCTCCTTAAACTGAGAAACCAACATTTGAAATTTTGAAGTTCTAACCACCTTAGTTTCTTCATGTGTGATTTCTAAAGTTTTCCAAGCTTCCTTAGCTAACTCACATCTATAAATTCTTAAAAATTCCTCATTTGAAACAGAGATGTAAATAGCATTTATAGCTTTGTCATTCGCAGTAGCATTATTCTTTTCTTCCGTTGTCCATTCAACTATTGCTTTTTCTGGACGTGTCCATCCAGATTCAACAATATGCCATACATTAATGGATTTAAAGTATGCTCTCATAAGAATTTTCCAAAGCGTATAATTTATTCCGTCAAAGGCGAGAAGGGAATTAGGAGCAACAGTAAGTGACACTTGATATGGAGTGTAGGATCACACTCAGGAAAAAAATTACTTCATAGAGTGAACCCACTCTGATACCAATTAAAAAACCTATATACGACTCCAAACTACACTTGTTCAACTGCGTAGATGTATCACTTAGAAGCAACTTAATAAGATCTCACTTAACAGTTAACAATCAACCAAATACAGATATGTAATGAAATTCAAGAACACAGATATTTGGTTACAAAGAGGAAACCATTTAGAGAACTCTCTAAATGTAAAACCTCTCTGGGGAAGCCAAACCCAGGAAATCAATCCACTATAAGAAGAATAAGGAATACAAGAAGAATTACAAAACCTTTACAATTTACTCTCACTTGCACACGACAAGCAACCCACTTGACTTCTACTGCAGTAGACCTTTCTAGAACCTCTGGCACAATTCTTCTTTAAGATTTCCTTTCATCGGAACTCCGATTGGCTTCACATATTTAATCTTCACTCACATAAACTAGAACAATATCTCTTTCTAATCTCTCTGTTTTAGCTCTCAAAATACGTACGTATATTAGGCAAAACAATTTGTTTAAATAGAGAATAAAACAATAGTTCAGTAGCCATGTCCGGATAGGGATAAGTCGGTGTCCGGACATGGCTAGGGTTACATATGCGTAACCACGTGGTGTCCGGACACCCAAGTCATGTGTCCGGACATGCCATGCAAAATGGTCTTGTTGGAAATTGGGTCCGGACCCAGCTTCTGACGGTCCGGACCTACCTCTCAAATGTAGCTTGCTAGAAATTGGGTTCGGACCCAGTTTCTGGCGGTCCGAACCTCCCCTTCAAAAACAGCTTGCTGGATGTAGTGTCTGGACCCAGCTTCTGACGGTCCGAATAGGCCCTTCACATTTGACTTGCTGGATATTGTGTCCGGACCCGACTTCTGATGGTTTGGACAGGCCTTTCAAAATGTGTTATCTAGAAATTGGGTCCGGACCTGGCTTCTGGCGGTCCGGACAGGGCCTTCTAGAATCCTGCTTTCTGGACATGCTGAGGTGCTCATTTTCAAACACTTACATGCAAACCGAATGTGCCAAAACCTAAACCAACACTTTGTTCTTCCCTTTTGGCGTGTTCTCCAACTCAAAGTTCTGCCTCTTCGATTCAATTAAAAAATAAAGTTTTAAAGAAAGATGTTGGGCCTAGAATAAGACTAATTCATTTTATCTTTCTTTTAAAATAAGCAATTCTAAGCAGAATTTAATCAGTTGTGTACTAATCAAAACTTGCAATGGGCCGGAACTAAAATTAATTGAATTTAGGGTAAAGTCCTCTTAACCTCCTCAAACGACCACCCCAATGACAATCTACCCTCCAAACTATCAATTGCGACAATTTACCCCACAAACTATCAAAACAATGACAATGTACCCCAAATTCTATCAAAATAACGAAATTACCCTTATTAAAATAAAAAGAAAAATACTAAAATTTATAAAAAAAAATAAAAATAAAAAGCAAAACAGAGGTGATGGACAACCCTGGATGGTGGCCGGACTACCCCTAGGTAACTGGGGATGGTCCAGCCACCCACTAGGGGGTGGATCGGCCACCCCCGAGAGAAAAATCTAGGCATGCCTAATTAATCTTCATCTGAGAATGGATGTTAGAGACTGAAAAACTTCTTCGCAAGGGATTGTGAGACCCATGTCATGGCTGAAGCCAAATTCTTCTTCGGCTTGCTAGAGAAGGATTTGGAAATAAGGACGAGTCAAGTAAGAGATTGGGTCAATGACCCAGAAAATGACACAAAAATACAGAAATGGCTTATGTCTTCTTCGGCTCGGGTAAGATACAGAAATAGCTGTGTGAAGGGCTGAGGAGTGTTGTGGGGGGGGGGGTATTTAAGCTGTTTTCGGGGGTGGCCGAACCACCCCTAGAGGTGATTCAGCCACCCCTACTATATTTAGTGGGTGGCCGAACCACCAAAGCACCTGGGGGGGGTGGCAGAACCACCCCTTGCCACCCATGGGGTGGTTCTTTCACCCTTTTTTTTTTTTTTTTTTTTTAACTTTTCTTTTTAAATTTTAAATTTATTTAATTTTTTTTCAAATTTTTAGGGATATTTTTGTCTTATTAAAAATTTTATAGAGATAATTTTGTTATTTTTCTATTATTGGGAGTAGATTGTTATTTATGTGGTAGTTTGAGGGGGTTAAGAGAACTTTACCCTTAAATCTAATAGTAAGAATAATATATAAAATATCAAAGAAATAGAGAGAGAGAGAGAGAGGGCACCATGACGGATGACAAGCATCGATTGAGCGGAAGGAATGAATCACTGAGCAATGATATGATGTCGATGTCGATGTCGGTGATTGGAACTTCAGTTTCCAAGACATCAACAATAGATCTAGATAACAAAGAGCTATTCAAGTATTGTCCGCTTGGACTCACTGGCTCCAATCCTTCATTCAACTCCATAATGCTTGGACTCTCTGGCCCTCAATGCTCTTGCACTCCCACTCCGATAAGTAATTTAGTATTTAAATCGTAAACACATGCACACAATAATAGAGAATAAAACAATAATTCAGCAGCCATGTCCAAACAGGGATAAGTGGGTGTCCGAACATGGCTAGGGTTACATATGCGTAACCATGTGGTGTCCGAACACCCAAGTCATGTGTCCGGACATGCCATGCAAAATGATCTTGCTGGAAATTGGGTTCGGACCCAGCTTCTGACGGTCCGAACCTACCTCTCAAATGTAGCTTGCTGGAAATTGGGTCCGGACCCAGCTTCTGGCGGTCCGGACCTCCCCTTCAAAAACAGCTTGCTGGATGTAGTGTCCGGACCCAACTTCTGACCGTTTAGACAGGCCCTTCACATTTGACTTGCTGGATTGTGTCCGGACCTGGCTTCTGATGGTCCGGACACTCCATTCAAAATGTGTTGTTTGGAAATTGGGTCCGGACCTGGCTTCTGGCGGTCCGGACAAGGCCTTCTAGAATCTTGCTTTCTGGACATGCTGAGGTGATCATTTTCAACAACTTACATGCAAACCGAATGTGCCAAAACCTAAACTAACAAACTCCCCCTTTGGCCATTCGGGGACAAAAATAATTATACATGAAAATGACACATCAACTCCCCCTTTTTGTCTTTGAAGGACAAAAGGAAGCACAAATAAAAAAATGGAATTCTAGAGTTAAAAAAAAAAAAAAAAACAACTCATTAAATCTGAAATAAGTAGACACAAAAACAAAAATAGTCCCATCACATAATGGTATTCGAGTTGTAAGCAAAGCAAACAAAAAATGAAAATTATTCTTGCCAAAAACTATGTTTGATATACTTCATATCTTGCTCCAAAGTTGTTAGGCGGGTGTTGATAGCTTCGATGCTTTGGCCTTGAGCTTGAAGTAAGTCAATTATTTTATTTAATTGACTGGAAACATCTGATGATCCCGAGGAGGACGCAGCTGGAGGATCTTGAACAATTGGAGGAGCATTGTTAGCTAGAAGTTTTGAGCCTTTACATTTGAAAAAAAAAATGAAATCATAGAGAAAGAAAGAAAAAAATAACAAAACGAAAGAAAAAAAGAAACTTTTGGAACAGGCAAGTGCTTCGGCCGAGAGAGAGGAGGAGGAAATGGGAATAAGAAGAGATATCAGGTTTTTTTTTAAAAAAAAAAAACAAAATTAATTTAAAAATAAAACACAACTTGTATAGATATCCAATAACTCATGCATGTCCTTATGAATATCTTAACAATCCAGAGTGATCAATAACTACACACACCATAAATGTATCATATGCATTAATCATCCTTTTTTTGTGAATTCAGCCAAGTAAGCAATAACTCAGAAAACTCATGCGAGGGTGTAGTGTGTGAAAAACTCCCATTAAATAAGATTTCATCAGTGGAATGTAAATCTAGACAGACATTTAGCAAATAAAAGACAAATAGTTTGATTCAAGCCACAGTCAAACCTTATAATGTTAGGACCTAGAATCCCTCATCCGATACACTCCCCCTGAGACTTATCATTTAGTAACCATCTATTTCCGCAATGATTTGATCACTGATTCTTTCTATAGGGACATATAAAAGCAAAACTAAGTCATTTGAGCATATTTTATGCCCCTTTTTTTTTCTTTTTTTATTGAAGAAAATGTCGGAATTTTTAGGAGCTAGGTTCAACTGACTAGTTGATCAAGTGGATAGAAATGACATACCTATCTTTCAAAAAAATGTTTGATCCGAATTCCCAAACACATATCAAAAATACAAACTTAATGGGGGCATATAGTGCACAACTTCGAACATGAGAAAAAACTGACTCTTACTCCCTCAACAATCTTCAGAAGAACAAGGTAGATCATAAAACATATGAAGCATTAGATGTAAATTGCAGAATTATTGACCCCACTCAGATGTAAAATATTCATTTGAAAATAATACATGAGAAACTGACTACCGAACAGGAAAAAAATATCACAAAAATAACACAACCAAAGAACAGAAAACCAAAAAAAAAAAAAACAAAACAAAACAAAATGCTCTAGAATAGTGACGGAAAAATATCAATATGCTTAATTTCTAGGCATGTTCTATATATACGATCATGAGAGATCGCATACACCAATAGCATTCTTGAGATACTCAAACCTAGATCCATCTAGGGGTTTTGTAAACAGGTCAGCTAATTGATATTCAGTAAGCATAAATTCAAGAGATACCACCTGGGTCTCCACCAAGTCATGGATGAAATGATGATGTATGTCAATGTGTTTCGTGCGTGAATGTTGGACCGGATTCTTCGAGATGTTTATGGCACTAGTATTGTCATAGTAGACAATCATCTTCCCTTGAGTAAATCCATAGTCCGCAAGAAGTTGCTTCATCCAGATTAGCTGTGTGCAACAGCTCCAAGTAGCTATATATTCGGCCTCAGCAGTAGAAAGAGAGATGGAGTTTTGTTTCTTACTCATCTAGGTGACCAAGTTTGTACCCACATAAAAACATCCGCCAGAAGTACTCTTTCGATCATCCGCATTACTGGCCCAGTCAACATCAGAATATCCTGCAAGCTCAAGATTTGTGTTAGTAGAAAAATAAATCCCAAAATTGATAGTTCTATTTACATACCTGAGGATCCGTTTAACTGCTGTCAGATGAGATTCCTTTGGATTAGCTTGAAATCGAGCACATACACCCACACTGAAAGATATATCTGGTCGACTAGTTGTAAGGTAAAGCAGACAGCCGATCATACTTCTGTATAAGATTTGGTCAACGGATTTCCCAGCCACATTTGCACTCAGCTTAACACTTGTACTCATGGGTGTGTGAGCATGACTTTTTCCATCCAATCCAAATCTCTTCACAAGATCTTTGGCATACTTTGGTTGAGACACAAAGATACCTTTGTAGGATTGTTGGACTTGAAAACCTAGAAAGTAAGTCAATTCACCAATCATACTCATTTTGAACTCTTGTTTCATTTCTGTAGAGAATTGATGAGCATGTGAGTCGACCGTAGAGCCAAAAATAATGTCATCTACATAAATCTAGACAATGAGTAGTTGGTTGCCTTTCCTACGGATGAACAAGGTACGGTCAGCTTGTCCTCGAATGAACCCATGTTCAAGAAGATAAGTTGTCAGATATTCATACCAAGCTCTCGGAGCTTGTTTCAATCTATAAAGTGCCTTTTTTAGCTTGTAAACATGTTTTGGATATGTTGGATCCTGAAACCCTTTTGGCTGAGCTACATACACTTCTTCTTGAAGGATGTCATTAAGAAAAGCACTCTTGACGTCCATCTGATACAATTTGATCTGAAGATGACATGAGATGCTCAGCAAAATTCTGATAGATTCCAATCTGGCTACCGGTGCAAACGTCTCATCAAAGTCCACTCCTTCAACTTGAGTGTATCCTTGAGCAACCAATCGAGCCTTGTTTCTTACCACTGTACCATGCTCGTCAGACTTATTCTTGAATACCCATTTAGTGCCAATGATATTCTGATCTTTTGGTCTTGGAACCAAATTCCATACATCATTCCGAACAAACTGATTGAGTTCATCGTGCATAGCAGCAACCCAACTCTCATCTTCTAATGCCTCATTAACTTTCTTTGGCTCAATCTGAGAAAGATAACAAGAATAAGAGACTTAATTAACCACCCTGTTTTGCAGTCGTAAACCTTCATTAACATTTCTCAGCAAATTTTCTCTAAGGTGATTAAGTTTGAATCTGGAGGATGGTACATGAGAGACCATGTTTGGAACTGGTGAAGGAATCATGTCTTCTGCAACTGAAGATATTGATGTACGGACTGCTGAAACATTCGGACTAGGAGGTTCATGAGTCTTATCAGAAATATCAACTTGCTCCCCTTCAACATGAGATTCTTCTTCTGCAAGATGATCCTTGGTAGTTTCATCATCGATGACAACATTGACTGATTCCATTACTGACTTGGTCCTTGTGTTATACACTCGACTAGCTCGACTTGCAGTGGAATACATAAGAAAAATTCCTTCGTCATTTTTTGCATCAAACTTCCCCAAGTTCTTCCTGTCACGAAGAATGTAGCACGTACTTCCGAACACCCAAAAATATTTGACAGTGGGTTTCTTGCCTCGCCATAGCTCATACGGTGTCTTGGTAGTTGTTGGTTTAAGAAAAACTCGATTTACAGTATGACATGCAGTATGGACTGCTTCTCCCCAAAATGTTATGCCAAATTCTTAGCATTTATCATTACTCTAGCCATTTCCTGTATGACTCTATTTTTTCATTCTACTCCTCCATTTTGTTGAGGAGTTATGGGAGATGAGAATTCTTGTTTGATACCTTGTTGAGCACAATAATCTTCAAAACTGGAATTCTCGAATTCTCTGCCATGATCACTACGAATTCGCTTGATGAGACAGTTTTGTTCATTTTGTATCTTATTGAACAAGATCTGAGCTTGTTCAAAGGCTTCAGATTTCTCTCTTAACAAAATTACCCATGTATATCGAGAGAAGTCATCTACGACCACCATAATGTATTTCTTGCCTCCCATTCTAGCTGTCCGTGTAGGTCCCATGAGATCCATGTGAAGAAGCTCTAAGTTTCGAGAGGTAAAAATACCTGAAGTCTTTTTGTGTGGAGTTCAAGTTTGTTTCCCCAATTGACATGGTCCACACTTTCCTTTATCAGCCTGATGAATCTTGGGTAAATCAGCTATGGCTTCTGTCTTTGAGACTTTGACCAGATCATGAAAATTTAGATGCCCCAGCCGTTGATGCCACAATTCTCCAGTGTCCAGGGTTGCCTTGTTGCATTTTATCTGAGAATTTGAGGAGAACCAATAGCAGTTGTCAACAGTGCATTTTCCTCCCATCAATCATTTTCCTTGAAAATAAAAAATGCTGCATTCTTTCTTAGAAAACTGAACTACTAAATCGTAATCACAAAACTGACTAATGCTCAATAAATTTGCCTTGAGTCCTTCAACATACAACACTTCTTGTGGAGTAGGAGCACCGAAAATTTCCACAATTCCTTAACCGATCACCTTCAATTTGCTGCCATCTCCATAAGTGATGCTTCCACCTCCTTTGCCTTCTTTAAGCTCTTTGAATATAGACTTATCACCTGTCATATGTTTGGAACAACCACTATCCAGAAACCACAAACATGAATTAAGCATACTTAAGGCAATATGAGCAACCAAGCATAGATGATCTTTCTTTTTAACCCAGACCTGTTCCTTTTGAGGAGGTATTTTCACATGATTGCCAAACAAATTAGGCATATCTTTTACATCAACAGAA
Organism: Corylus avellana; assembly: GCF_965113065.1. Lineage (NCBI taxonomy): Eukaryota > Viridiplantae > Streptophyta > Magnoliopsida > Fagales > Betulaceae > Corylus > Corylus avellana. The sequence goes on from NC_142494.1 coordinate 7,488,215, forward strand.
TTTGACAAAGCTGCTAACTTCTCACTAATAAGTTTCACTTGAGCATTTAAAACTTTTAGTTGATTTCCAATTCCAGGTTCATCTAGTCTAGGGATATTCTTTTGAGACCATGGTTGTTTAGCCCTAATTTGAAAACAATTTGGTCGAGTATGACCTTTGACACCATAGTGAAAACATGTAGGGATAAACTTAGAATTGAAGTTAGTCCTTACCGAAACCTTGAATTTTAACTTATTCTTCTTGGTCACATCTTCTGAGCTTTCTTTAGGTAAACACGAGTTCTCAATTACAACATCTTTCATTTTAGGTTTCACAAACATAATCTTAGAAGTGGTAGCAACATTTGAAGAAGAATTAACATGTTTATTAAAACCCAATCCAGTCCTATCAGATGAATGTTTCTGATTTCCTAACATTTGATTCAATTTATCACTAGAAAATTTCTTTAAATGATCATTTGAATCAGTCAAGTCCTTTTCCAGAGATTTAACTTTAGCAATCAATATGAGGTTTTCAGAAGTCAAGGTGTTTCGAATAGCTAGACATTCATCCATAGATTTCATTAATCTCTCTTTCTCAAGTTCAGCTTCTTTTAGATTTTTCAAATTTCTCCTATTCAGCTTGTTCACTTTATCACATTCCACAAACAAGTTATTATAAGCAGTTTGTAAATCCACCTCATCAACAGATTCGATTTCAGATTTGTTAAGCATATGAGGTGAGTTAACAACCTTATAATCGTTATCATAAGAAGCAGTAAAAGCTAAATAATTCACTCCTCCTTCAACTTCTCCTTCGAGTTTCTCATCATCCGACTCATCACTCTGAGTGACATTAAAAGCTTTACCTTTTGACATTTTCAGATTAGCACATTCAATTCAAATATGACCCCGACCCCCACATTCATGACATTTGCGTCCACTAGTAAACTTATCATTCTGATTAGTCTCTAAGTTCTCTCGTGGATTACTTCTAACTTCACCTCTAGGTTTCACAGGACCTTTTGAGTCTCGATTTTTAAAATTTCCATTAACGGGTCTAAAGAATTTTCTAAATTTTTTAGCAAATAGGGCAAATTCTTCATCATCCCCAGAATCCTCATCAGACGAACCACAAGAATTGACTTTAACATTTTTTGCCTTAAGAGCAATGTTTTTAGTTTTCTTGTTTTTGGGTAAAATTTGCTCAAAAGTTTGAAGGGAACCTACTAGTTCTTCTACTCTCATAGTATCTACGTCTTTGTTCTATTGTATGGCAGCAATTTGAGGTATAAATCTCTCAGGTAAAGATCTTAAGATTTTTTTCACCACTTTTGCATCATCCATTTTCTTTCCTAAATTAATAGTAGAGTTTCTAATGACACTAAGCTTTGAATAGAATTCATCAAAAGTTTCATCTTCCTGCATTCTAATCTCCTTAAACTGAGAAACCAACATTTGAAATTTTGAAGTTCTAACCACCTTAGTTTCTTCATGTGTGATTTCTAAAGTTTTCCAAGCTTCCTTAGCTAACTCACATCTATAAATTCTTAAAAATTCCTCATTTGAAACAGAGATGTAAATAGCATTTATAGCTTTGTCATTCGCAGTAGCATTATTCTTTTCTTCCGTTGTCCATTCAACTATTGCTTTTTCTGGACGTGTCCATCCAGATTCAACAATATGCCATACATTAATGGATTTAAAGTATGCTCTCATAAGAATTTTCCAAAGCGTATAATTTATTCCGTCAAAGGCGAGAAGGGAATTAGGAGCAACAGTAAGTGACACTTGATATGGAGTGTAGGATCACACTCAGGAAAAAAATTACTTCATAGAGTGAACCCACTCTGATACCAATTAAAAAACCTATATACGACTCCAAACTACACTTGTTCAACTGCGTAGATGTATCACTTAGAAGCAACATAATAAGATCTCACTTAACAGTTAACAATCAACCAAATACAGATATGTAATGAAATTCAAGAACACAGATATTTGGTTACAAAGAGGAAACCATTTAGAGAACTCTCTAAATGTAAAACCTCTCTGGGGAAGCCAAACCCAGGAAATCAATCCACTATAAGAAGAATAAGGAATACAAGAAGAATTACAAAACCTTTACAATTTACTCTCACTTGCACACGACAAGCAACCCACTTGACTTCTACTGCAGTAGACCTTTCTAGAACCTCTGGCACAATTCTTCTTTAAGATTTCCTTTCATCGGAACTCCGATTGGCTTCACATATTTAATCTTCACTCACATAAACTAGAACAATATCTCTTTCTAATCTCTCTGTTTTAGCTCTCAAAATACGTACGTATATTAGGCAAAACAATTTGTTTAAATAGAGAATAAAACAATAGTTCAGTAGCCATGTCCGGATAGGGATAAGTCGGTGTCCGGACATGGCTAGGGTTACATATGCGTAACCACGTGGTGTCCGGACACCCAAGTCATGTGTCCGGACATGCCATGCAAAATGGTCTTGTTGGAAATTGGGTCCGGACCCAGCTTCTGACAGTCCGGACCTACCTCTCAAATGTAGCTTGCTAGAAATTGGGTTCGGACCCAGTTTCTGGCGGTCCGAACCTCCCCTTCAAAAACAGCTTGCTGGATGTAGTGTCTGGACCCAGCTTCTGACGGTCCGAATAGGCCCTTCACATTTGACTTGCTGGATATTGTGTCCGGACCCGACTTCTGATGGTTTGGACAGGCCTTTCAAAATGTGTTATCTAGAAATTGGGTCCGGACCTGGCTTCTGGCGGTCCGGACAGGGCCTTCTAGAATCCTGCTTTCTGGACATGCTGAGGTGCTCATTTTCAAACACTTACATGCAAACCGAATGTGCCAAAACCTAAACCAACACTTTGTTCTTCCCTTTTGGCGTGTTCTCCAACTCAAAGTTCTGCCTCTTCGATTCAATTAAAAAATAAAGTTTTAAAGAAAGATGTTGGGCCTAGAATAAGACTAATTCATTTTATCTTTCTTTTAAAATAAGCAATTCTAAGCAGAATTTAATCAGTTGTGTACTAATCAAAACTTGCAATGGGCCGGAACTAAAATTAATTGAATTTAGGGTAAAGTCCTCTTAACCTCCTCAAACGACCACCCCAATGACAATCTACCCTCCAAACTATCAATTGCGACAATTTACCCCACAAACTATCAAAACAATGACAATGTACCCCAAATTCTATCAAAATAACGAAATTACCCTTATTAAAATAAAAAGAAAAATACTAAAATTTATAAAAAAAAATAAAAATAAAAAGCAAAACAGAGGTGATGGACAACCCTGGATGGTGGCCGGACTACCCCTAGGTAACTGGGGATGGTCCAGCCACCCACTAGGGGGTGGATCGGCCACCCCCGAGAGAAAAATCTAGGCATGCCTAATTAATCTTCATCTGAGAATGGATGTTAGAGACTGAAAAACTTCTTCGCAAGGGATTGTGAGACCCATGTCATGGCTGAAGCCAAATTCTTCTTCGGCTTGCTAGAGAAGGATTTGGAAATAAGGACGAGTCAAGTAAGAGATTGGGTCAATGACCCAGAAAATGACACAAAAATACAGAAATGGCTTATGTCTTCTTCGGCTCGGGTAAGATACAGAAATAGCTGTGTGAAGGGCTGAGGAGTGTTGTGGGGGGGGGGTATTTAAGCTGTTTTCGGGGGTGGCCGAACCACCCCTAGAGGTGATTCAGCCACCCCTACTATATTTAGTGGGTGGCCGAACCACCAAAGCACCTGGGGGGGGGTGGCAGAACCACCCCTTGCCACCCATGGGGTGGTTCTTTCACCCTTTTTTTTTTTTTTTTTTAACTTTTCTTTTTAAATTTTAAATTTATTTAATTTTTTTTCAAATTTTTAGGGATATTTTTGTCTTATTAAAAATTTTATAGAGATAATTTTGTTATTTTCCTATTATTGGGAGTAGATTGTTATTTATGTGGTAGTTTGAGGGGGTTAAGAGAACTTTACCCTTAAATCTAATAGTAAGAATAATATATAAAATATCAAAGAAATAGAGAGAGAGAGAGAGGGCACCATGACGGATGACAAGCATGGATTGAGCGGAAGGAATGAATCACTGAGCAATGATATGATGTCGATGTCGATGTCGGTGATTGGAACTTCAGTTTCCAAGACATCAACAATAGATCTAGATAACAAAGAGCTATTCAAGTATTGTCCGCTTGGACTCACTGGCTCCAATCCTTCATTCAACTCCATAATGCTTGGACTCTCTGGCCCTCAATGCTCTTGCACTCCCACTCCGATAAGTAATTTAGTATTTAAATCGTAAACACTTGCACACAATATTTAAAGAAGAATGATAAGAACCATCTTTTTATTCTCTTTTATTATCTTAAAGCTGATATAGCTTTCAAAATCACCATTGAATCAACATTCAAGTATGATTCATCTAAAATTTAATGATGATTTTAAAAACCACATCAACTTTAAGAGAATAAAAATATAGTACATAGCATTACTCATATGCTCTAACCATTTAGAGTTAGAGCATATATATTAGGGGCTGGTCTAACTAGGGGCCGGTCCTTAATTAAAAATATTAAAAGATAATAAAGTAAAATATAGCTACTCCTTGATTCTTGAACCGTACCCTTCAATCATTTTAATTGTCAATTAATTGGGATTTTCTGTCAAGATTGAAAATGGAGAATGAAGAGTTTATTGCATTAATGATTCAAGTGTTACAATTAGCAAACTAACTTAACAACTACTAGGTAGCTAACTAAGCATCCGTTTATTTCGACACAAAATCTTATTTATAGGAAAATGTTTTCAACAAAAAATATTTTTTTGAAAATTGATTTTCCAAAAAACATTTTCCAATGTTTGACGCATACAAAAAATCACAATTTACAATATTGTCCCAACCGGGTCCCAACAGCGACCTCACTAGGTCTAGTGAATCTCGACCGGCTCTTGACGAAGTCCCAATGGTCGTTCAGTTGGGTCCCAGCAAAGTACCAATGGTAGTTCGACCGGGGCCTTTTGAATCCCAACCGGGTCCTGGCCGTTTCTCGATCGAGTCCCAGTGGTGCGAGACCAAGTCCGGTAGTGGCCATAATTACCATGTCCCAGGAAAGGCTAGATAGTAGCCTGACAAGTTCTGATCGAGTCCTGGCAGAGTCCCAACTAGGTTCCCTCGAAGTCCGAGCGGTGGCTCGACGAGTCCAGATCAAATCCCTCAAGGTCCATACTATGTCTTGATTGGGTCCCAGCAGGGTCTTGACCGTGTCCCGATAGGGTCCAGGTGAAATCTGGGCGGGGTCTCGACGATGTCTCGGTTGGGTGTGTCGATTTGAGAATAAGATGCTCTAACTTGAAAAATAGTTTGCTGCTTTTAAAAACGAAATCTATTTTTCCAAAATTAAAAAGGCTTTTTGTAGTCAAACTGAAAATATTTTATCCTAAATATTATTTTCAGTCGCACCAAACACTTAAAAATACGAAAAACAAAAATTATTTTACGAGTCTAAGATAACAACAATCTGCCACCTGTCTAACTAATTTCCTGTTGATTCACCACGTGTTACTGCAGTGCTCAATATTTGGTTTCACCTGATTAATTGCTATTGGTTGTTGGTTGTTACACGTCCCAAATTGTAGACAAAGTGGCCATGCATAAGGATTTATTGGCTCTAACCCTTCCTTGAACTCCATAATTGTTTTTGTTTTTTTTTTTTTTTTTTTGAATAAAAGAGCTCACTTTATTGTAATAATCAAGCAGGGATTACATCTTTCCCATAAGCAATAAGCCTCTTAATACAGTTTGGTGGATTTGAAAACCACAACTCGTCCCTATTTTGTGTTATAGCTAATCTGGCTAGCTCGTGAGCTACCTGGTTTGCTTCCCTGTGAACGTGAGAAAAGGTCCAGTGAGAGAATCCTCGAACAGTTGATCGTATCCCATCAATAATGTTTCCCTTCTTGCTCCAATCTTGTTCATCAGAGTTCACCCCTTCCACTATGACTTTCGCATCTCCCACAAATTTAACCCAGTCATATCCCAGGTTACGGCAGATTTGAGTCGCTTCTAGAGCAGCATGGGCTTCAGCATCCGTGGGCTCTAAGTATCCCATTCTGGAACAACATCTCGCAGCCATTAGATCACCTACCGAGTTCCGGACAATCACTCCCATACCCCAAATCCCTCGTGGACGATCAACTGAAGCGTCCCAGTTGGCCATAATCCAGCCTGTTGGAGGGGCAAGCCACTGTAACTGACGACCAGTTTCTCATGTTGTATGAACCATTGCATGCGCGACATTGTAGCTTAAACGGGCTGATTGCATATGACGAATAATCTCTGCCGAATGCCAAAAATTACCCCCGTACACCAGATCATTCCGACGTAACCAAATCCGCCGTGCGATGCCCACAAATTGCATAAATTCCTCCGCATCACATCGTTGTAGCATCTTCTCAACTAATAAAAGGAAGTTTGGTTCTCGGTATGAGCATTTCTGAAAAATTCTGGCTCCCTCATTCCAGACATCCATGGCCGAAGGGCAAAGCCACAGAATATGTATAGTTGTCTCCTCCTCGTGCTCACATATTGGACATTTCGGTGATTCAATGATTTTCCGTTTGAAAAGATTCGCTCGGGTGGGTAGGATATCATGACACGCCCTCCACATGAAATTCTTCTCAGGATTCGGTATTGGCAGGTTCCATAATTTCTCCCATACCCCACTTAGTATATTTCCAGATGAGCCCATTGCTTTTCTCGCCATTTCAATTTCATGTTGCATATGGTATGCACTGCGTACAGAGAAGATACCCTTAGCTGTACCCCTCCAAATAAGAAAATCTGGTTGATCACTGCCAGTAATGGGTATAGACAAAATAAGCTGTGCTTCGTTGGGGGAGAATAATTGATTCACCAAATTCGCATTCCACCACTTTGTTTCTCCGTCGATAAGCCTGCGGACCTTTGCGGTGGGATCAAGTCCACAAGGCTGAGAATGTAATTTAAAAGTGGAGAATTTCAGTATCCATCTATCTTGCCAAATGCAGATATTTTCTCCATTGCCAACTCTCCAAATTAGCCCTTCCCTAAGCAAATCACAAAAGCCCTGAATGCTACGCCATGCAAACAAAGATCGCTTACCTGGTTGTGCTTCTAGGATTGAACTGTCAGGAAAATACTTTGCTTTCATTATCTTGGCAATGAGACTATCCGGCATCTTCCACAATCTCCAACATTGTTTAGCGAGTAGAGCCTTATTAAAATTATTGAAATCTCTAAACCCCATGCCTCCCTGCCGCTTTGACAATCCCATACGACTCCAACTCATCCCCGAAATTCGCCTTTCTTTGTCCTTTTGACCCCACCAAAAACTTTGCATAAGTGAACTAAGCTCCGAACATAGAGCCTTCAGAAGGCGAAAGACGCTCATGCAATAAGTTGGTATGACTTGGACAACCGCCTTTAATAAAATTTCCCTTCCCGCCTGAGAAAGAAATTTTAGTTTCCAGTCCTGCAGGCGTTTCTGCACCCGTTCAATAATATTCCGAAAAGCGGTTAGAAGGAGGGAAGCCCCAAATAAGTATCATACTGTTGTGTGGCAGGGATCCTAGCAAGCTCCATGATCTGAGATTTTTTTGCCGGAGGCGTATTTTTGCTGAAAAATATCGCCGTCTTGTTTTGGTTCATCTTTTGTCCCGAAGCAACCTCATACATGTGTAACAAATTTGTCAAGTTGCTCCACTGTGCGACAGTTGCCCTGCAAAAAAGTAAACTATCGTCTGCAAACAGAAGGTGAGATATAAGGGGCCCCCGTTTGGATGTGGGGACTCCCTCCAACAAGCCATCACGATTAGCTCTTGTCAGCATAGCACTAAGCGGCTCCGCACAAAGAAGGAACAAATAGGGGGAAATAGAATCCCCCTGTCGAATACCCCGTGACGGAATAATATTGCCACAAGGTGTTCCATTCACTAGGACTGCATATTTTGCAGACATAACACACATCATGATCAGTTTTATCCACCTACCCTCAAAGCCCATCCGCCCCATAACTGCTTCCAAAAATCGTCATTCTACCTGGTCATAGGCTTTACTCATGTCCAGTTTAACTGCCATGAAACCCTTGTTACTCCTCATACCCGTATGCATGGTATTGAGTGTTTCATATGCCGCTAGGATATTGTCGGATATCAGCCGACCCGGAACGAAAGCGCTTTGAGATGGAGAAATAATCTCTGGGAGAATTTTCTTCAATCTATTGGCTAGAACTTTAGAGATTATTTTATATAGCACATTACACAAACTGATGGGTCGAAAATCCGTGACGCACGACGGATTTTCAGTTTGGGAATAAGAACTATATGGGTTAAGTTCAAAGCTTCAGGCATAATTCCAAAATTAAGGGTATGAAGGACAGCTTCACATACCTCATCCCCCACAATCTTCCAATTTATTTGGAAGAAATCTGCTGTAAATTCGTCCGGACCCGGTGCATTGAGAGGACTCATTTGAGTAAGTGCCGCATAAACCTCCTCTTTTCTAAAAACCTTTAGTAAATCAGCATTCATTTCTATGGAAATACAGGGTGTAAGGCTTTGAAGACAAGGATCCAATTCTCCTTCCCTCCCTGCCGTGAACAAGCCTTCAAAATAATTAACAAAAGCCTTCTCCACGTTATTGGGTGTATCCCATTGATTACCCATTTCGTCAATGATTTCGTCAATAAAGTTCCTTCTTCTTCTAGCATTGGCACACTCGTGAAAGTACCTTGTATTATGATCCCTGTTGATGAGCCATGCCTCTTTTGCCCTTTGCCTCCACCGGGTATCCTCTTGGTCTAAGAGATGTTGGAGTTCACGTTGAAGATTTTTTTCCTGCTCCCATGCCTGAGTTCCTTCCCTCCCAGTGAGCTCCAAGATTCTGCCCTTCAGCCAAGCCATTTGTCCCCCAGGGTCTTTTATATTTTTCTGCCAGGCAATCAGCTGATTTTTGCAAACATTTAATTTTTTCTCCACCTTATTCCACTGGCCCACATGTGCGTCTACAGACCCCCATGCTTGTTGAATTAAATTTGCATATCCCTCCACTAATGCCCACCGAGCCTCATGCCGAAAATTTTTATTTTTTTTACGTCCCCCCATTTTTCCTTGTAAACACAAAAAAATTGGTAGATGATTCGAGCCCAACGCCAATTCCACATTAATCTCTGCCTCCGGGAAGAGGTCCCTCCCTTCTTGGTTCGCCACCCCTCTATCCAATTTTTCTTTTATAAGATCCATCCCATCTCTGCGGTTACTCCATGTATATTTGGGCCCAAACCAACTGAGCTCTGTTAGTTCACATTCCACAAGAGCTTGTTGAAAGCCCCTCATCTGACTCCTATTTCTATTACGTCCACCCCATTTCTCAGACTGATTAAGGATCTCATTAAAATCTCCTACGCAAACCCATGGAAGTGGATTAAATTGAGCCAAGATTTTTAAGAGTTCCCATGATTCACTTCTTCTGTTTGCTTCGGGATGTCCATAAAAACCGGTGAACTTCCATTTAATACTATTCGGATGCGCTTGAATTTCAGCGTTAATATGGGATTGACTAAAATTCTAAATTTCCACATTAATCTCTTCTTTCCATAGCACCGCCAAACCTCCTCCCTTCCCAATACAATCTACAACAAATAATCCAAAATAACCAAGGTTACACCTGATTAATTCCATTTTATTGCGACGAAGTTTGGTTTCCATGAGGAAAACCAAAGAGGGATTTTTTTCCTTCACCAATCAGCGAAGGTCTCGAACTGCACGAGGGTTCCCAAGCCCTCGGCAGTTCCAGCTCAAAAAATTCATACTGGTTGGCGGGGCTGTATTACAGCCGCCGCCGTTCCCGATCCATTTATAGTCAAATTTCCAGTTACTTTACGTCCCTTTTCCACTGGGTTTCCATCTCCCGCCAGACCTCTCCTTTCACTACAAGAAATTTGCTCATTAGCGGCGACCCAAAGTCGCCGCTAATGAGCAAAACGTCGCCGCTATTGATCAATAGCGGCGACCCTTGGCCGCTATTCAGTTGCTGGTATTAATCCGCCACTGATGATCAATAGCGGCAACATCTGGGGTCGCCGCTAATGACTTTTTTTGTTGCCGCAAAAAAAGCTTGAAATGGGCCTAGAGTCGCCGCTGATGATGGTCAATAGCGGCGACCATCTGGGTGGCTGCTATTGACTATCAATAGCGGCGACCTAGATGTCGCCGCTATTGATAATCGTAAAAAAATAAAAAAATCATTAGCGGCGACCTTGAGGTCGCCGCTAATGATATTTAAAAAAAAAAAAAAAAGACCTGCTTATAATAGATGTTATTATATAACAGTTATGAGAATTACATCTTTGTTGACCCTAATACATAAGCATTAGGGTCGACTTTAAAAGTCGACCCTACTGAGGTATCTTCAACGTCCACTCTATTCGTCATCAAGTTTAATTTTTTATTTATTTTTTTGATTTACGACCGACTCTTTAGGGTCGACTTTTGTCGACCCTAATACACAAGCATTAGGGTCGACTTTCAAAGTCGACCCTAATGAGGTATCTTCAGCGTCCACTTAGAGTGGACGCTATTCGTCATCTATTTTAATTTTTTATTTATTTTTTTGATTTACTACCGACTCTTTAGGGTCGACTTTTGTCGACCCTAATACATAAGCATTAGGGTCGACTTTAAAAGTCGACCCTAATGAGGTATCTTCAGCGTCCACTTAGAGTGGACGCTATTCGTCATCAAGTTTAATTCTTTATTTTTTTTTTGATTTACTACCGACTCTTTAGGGTCGACTTTTAAAGTCGACCCTAATGAGGTATCTTCAACGTCCACTTAGAGTGGACGCTATTGGTCATCTATTTTAATTTTTAATTTTTTTTTTTTGATTTACTACCGACTCTTTAGGGTCGATAAAAGTCGACCCTAATACATAAGCATTAGGGTCGACTTTAAAAGTCGACCCTAATGAGGTATCTTCAGCGTCCACTTAGAGTGGACGCTATTGGTCATCAATTTTAATTTTTTAATTTTTTTTTATTCTTCTACGCACTCTTTAGGGTCGACTTTGTCGACGCTAATAACTAACTATTAGGGTCGACGATGAAAGTCGACCCTATTGAGCTTTTATGTGATTTTTATTTTTATTTTTTATTATTATTATTATTATTTTTTTTCAGCTTATTTGTTAATTATTAGGGTCGACTATTATCGACCCTAAAAGTTTTTTTTTCGCCGCTGAAATTTTTCCCGCCCCTCGGATAATTCCCGCGCGTATATTAGGGTCGACTTATTAGCGTCCACTGTAAAGTGGACGCTAATAGTCCAATTTTCGACCCATTATTAGCGTCCACTACTAGGTGGACGCTAATACGGAACTATTAAGGGCGACTTTGAAAGTCGCCCCTAATAGTTGAGTATTAGGGGCAACTTTTTAGTCGCCCCTAATAAGTCGCCCCTAATGAGCAACTTTCTTGTAGTGATGAAAATGGATCTAGTGAGGGCAAGAATGGAACCAAATCCCACTTAAAATCTGCTGACAAGAAACCAATTGCATCAAATCTTCAGTCGAACCTTTCAAGTCTGAAAATGGGGCCCTCTCATTCTGATGGCTGTGGTTCTTCACCCAGTAACTCAGCAAGGATGCAAGAGGCATCCAATACGCTGCTTGCCAAACCCAAACCCAAGGATGATCCAGTTGTTGAAGCTAGCTCGAGGCCTGGAATTGGTCTGAGATCCCACAGCAATCCAAAAGAGAGATCCATACAACCAGATTAACAGGCAAAGAAGTGATTGTCTCTACCTAACAACGGTGAGTTCCCGGCCCCAAATCGGCCAGATGACTACCCCAATTATTATTATTATTATTATTTTTTATTTTTTTTATTATTTTTTAAATATAATTTTTTAAAAGAAAATAAAAAAAATAAATAATAATTATTTGACACATAGCAACATCTGATTGGTGCTAATGTGGCGTTCCGTTAAATTTTGGATGAAATTTTAACGGAGGTACCATCTTAATCTTTATGAAAACTACAGGTACCTCCTGTAATAAAAATAAAACCCCTAAAAAAAAAAAAAAATAAATAAAGTCTTGAAACCTTAAGGGGCAAAAGAGATTCTATGCTTTTGATCACATGATTTATTTGATCATAATAAGATGGTTCAAGCCATTTGCTTCATTTATTAGGTTTTATTCTTACCTAATTTCTTTGAATTCTGCCTCATTCAGTGTCGAAATAATTCTAAAACCTTCGACTCTTTCCCAACGAAAGCCATTTTTTTTTCCCTAGCCTATGCCTTTGAAATGTTAGAAGCAAAGAAGGGTAAAAGAATCAAGATTGCCAGGAATGAAGATATCTTAAATCTCCATTTTTGTTCTCTCTTTCTCCTTTGTTCATACCAATATTCCTCATCCTCATCATGTAATCATAGAGAAGGGGGCTTGCCCATCAACCTCCCCCTCCTCATAAGTGACCAATTTTACTTTCATATCGTTTAAAACTACTAATTAATTAAAATATATTAATGCCCACCTCTATAAGCAAATCAAGAAAATGATCAATATATATGTAATTAGCCATTGAAGTACGGGAGATCCACTTTTACTTGACAATCATTTTCTCCTACTTAAGACCCATAAGTTGTCCCTTTTGTTCGAATGTCACAGCTTCGATCAACCTCATCATCATATCATTAGAATCTTCATGGCTAAATCCTTATGATTCTCAAATTTTGAGGAAGGCAGTGGGATTTCTTCTTCCTCTCCAAGGAGTCTCATTGTTAAAATATTGATTAAGTGATTAAATTTACTTCTTCCTATTAGCTTAAGCTTTTTGAGATAATTGTTAATTTAACATAATATCAAAGTAAAGGTTATGAATTCAATTATATGGATAACATTATCTTCTCTTTATTATTATTATTATTAGGTTAATTATAGTTAGTTTCTTATAGCTAGCTCATCAGTACTGAACTGTATTTTCCCAAGTGTGCAGACGTCAAATGATGTAATAACTGGAATAATCTTCTTGGGCACCCGTTTATGCAAGCGATTATTGTTAATTTTCATGGCTAAATCCTTATGATTCTCAAATTTTGAGGAAGGCAGTGGGATTTCTTCTTCCTATCCAAGGAGTCTCATTGTTAAAATATTGATTAAGTAATTAAATTTACTTCTTCCTATTAGCTTAAGCTTTTTGAGATAATTGTTAATTTAACATAATATCAAAGCAAAAGTTATGAATTCAATTATATATGGATAACATTATCTTCTCTCTTTTTTTTATTATTATTATTACTCTTAGGTTAATTATAGTTAGTTTCTTATAGCTCATCAGTACTGAAATGTATTTTCCCAAGTGTACAGATCGACGTCAAATGATGTAATAACTGGAATAATCTTCTTGGGCACCCGTTTATGCATGGAAGAGATTAGCCATGAATCAAGTAAAGCACATTACACAGCCCTAGTGTTGCTCAACACAAGGATGATTAGGGCATACAAGTCAGTGAAGGAGATGGTTGAACCTGACTCAGAGGCTCCAGTCCATGGGGGAACCGATTTGCCTTCTTACATGTTCCAATTCCAAAGTTTAAGGATCCTAAATCCTTAGATCCACTTGAGTTTGTGTGGGAAAGCACACAAGATAATCAAGAGGAAGACAAGCTCATTAGATGTTTATCTTACCAGCAGGCTTTTGGAGATTATGAAGAAACTTAGAGGCCCTGAGGTACATATTCTATAATCAATCATTTGATATTTTTCAAAAACATTATGTAACTTCTTTTTAATATTAGTTATACTTATATATATGGAAACATATTTTTGTTATTTTTGAAAGATTACCATATCAGAAATTTCTCTTAATATGGGCATGCAAATAATAGAGGCTGTTGCTAGATACATCTATGGGACACTAAGTAACTCCAGTATGACGGTCTCAAACGTGATTGGGCCAATTGAAAAGGCGACTGTGTCTAAATACCCCGTCAAAAGCCTATATTATATGACAGTTGGTGTGCCTCAGGTAATATTAAAATGTATTACTACCCAATTTTCCTTTTATGTTTTTGATATATATTGAACTTTTGATAGACATAAAAATTAACAATTAATTTGTGGCCATCTTATCACTTAATTAGACGAGGATGAATAAGTACTTGTGGCATATTTTTATGTAGACGTCACATATTTCCATTATAAATTAATAAGGACTGCTTTGATGTTAATTTGTTGTCCATTCAACTCCTTTTCTTACATAATTCAAATTTACAACTATAAAACAGCATACAACATATCAACTATAAAAGAACAACGATTTTCTCCTTCTCCAAGATAACTATTATTTTCTTAATAAGTAAAAAAGAAACTGACCCTTATTTCTCTCATATGTTTTTTAGAAAATAATATCCATATAGGACGGGGAGAACACCTAGTATTCCCCTAAATTAATATTTTTACTTCTTAACTTTGATTTGTGAAGGGCTAACATCATTGGTGTTACACTTACTCAGATATTTTATTATTGATTACAACGATAAGTTTGGAACAAATAAACCATGGTTTCTGTTCAAATTTCTCATTATAGTGTATGGGCTATTGTAATAATAATAATAATTATTATTACTATTGTGGGTTTGCAGAATCTTACTATAACAATAGTAAGTTATATGGGAAATTTGAGGGTCTCTGCCGGAATGGAAAAGTGATTCCTTGATCCCCAAAAGTTCAAGTCATGCATGGAAAATGCCTTTGAAATGATGCTCAAAGCCGTAGATGAACTTCCCCGGCCCGACGGAAAACTTTAATTTGAAGGTTTTTATATGCATCAAGTATAATGAATTGTTATTTGATAAGCATAATGAATATTTCTAATCCTGTTATGATTGTGAATGGACTAGTTATAACTAGTTGAAAGAATGTTTTTATATTATTGGCTTTTTTTTTTTTTTTCTTTTAACTTTTGGTTAGGGGTGTCAAAAATAACCGGGAAACCGGAACCGGGACCGGAAAACCGGGAAACCGGGAAACCGGAAACCGGAAAACCGGGACCCGGTTCCGGTTCCGGTTTCAAAAAAAAAAAAAACCGGGACCCCGGTTCCGGTCCCGGTTTTTGGCACCCGGTCAAAACCGGGAAAACCGGAACCGGGTATTAAATAATATATATATATATATATATATATATATATATATATATTTTAATTCTTTTACTCTTAGTATTACGCAATACTCAGTATATATATAAAATAATACTTTTTATTATTTTAATGTTTTATTTATGTATCTAATTTAAAATTATGTTTAGGGTATTTTAAAAAATTTGAATTTTTATTTTTAAGGCTCATATAGGCAAAAACATTGATTATTTAGGATTTTTATGCTTTTTTAGGTTTATTTTTTAATTATTTGAAACAATCACAATAAAGCCTCTTTAATTTAGACAAAAAGATTAATAGTTTCTTTTTTAAATGAGCTAACTTATGAAAAAAATAATGGGCTTATTTTAGGCCCAATACCTAAAATAAGCCCCAAACACTAATTATTTTCAAAAACCGGGTACCGGACCGGGTAAAACCGGAACCGGCCGGGAACCGGGACCCCGGTTAACCGGGGTCCCGGTTCCGGTTCCGGTTTCCCAAAACCAAGAACCGGGGTACCCCGGTTCCGGTTCCGGTTTTGGCCAAAAACCGGGAAACCGGACCGGGTTGACACCCCTACTTTTGGTTGAGTAATACAATTTGTATTACTTATATGTGGTTCTATACTTCGTATCGTGTGTTGCACTAGTTTCTATGATGATCAACCTCTGCCTTTGGCTAATTAATAAGAGAATGGATTACAATTTTTTTTTTTTTTTTTTTGGTCGGTTTCAAAATAGAGATTTTCACCACAATCAAAGATTAAGAATTAATTTTAGATCTCAATTTATTAATAATAATTAGAAAAATATGGTATATCTCAAATTTTGTCGGAAGGACGACTAAATAACAATTATGTCATATATCGTTATTATGATTTTACTAATACTAAAAATGTTAGAGGCTACATTTGTTAATTACTTATCAAGACTGAACCAACTATTGATTGACTCATATGTAGTAATTCAGTCTCTTGTAGGGCACATATGAAATGTATAGCGATAATCAAGGACGTACTCACTTGTCATTAAAGTGACTATTAGAAATGTTAACTGTAAGGATAATTTATGAACCGTCATTTTTTTTTTTTTGCCACAACACTAGCAACAAAAGAAGAATTTGACTTATCATCTTCTCCCTTATTTTTCAACTTCAAACACTCGACTTTATAATGCCAATTTTTTTTGTAATCATAACACTTAACTTTCTTTTTAGACTACGATTGTAGTTGGACTCTTATTTTTCTTTGCCATTGCTTGAGTTTTTGTGATTAGATCGACTTATAAAATTAGTGGAATTTATTGAAATACCTTTAACAAATAAACATTGAGCTTGATCAACACTAGATTTCCCATTCAATCTTTTCCTTAGCTACAAAGAATTCGAAGCAAACTTAACGTTAGCTTAGGAGATGATATCTCTACCATATAACATTGAGTTAATGAAATTATCAAAGAAATATAATTTTGAACAAAATACAATCAAGTCTTGATCATTATCATTAATTTTAGAGGAAAGTAAACATAATCCCTTCAAACTACTACCTCATTGTCAATGCCCCCCTCAAAACCAACAAAAAGACCAAAATGATCTTACAAATTTTTCAATAAGACAAAAATATCTTTATAAATTTGAAAAATCAAAGGGGAAAATCTAAAAAATTCTCCAAAACTAAATGCTATTTTTGAAAGAGTCTCACAATGTTCAAAATGTGCTAAAGTAGCCCATTAAACTACCAAAGTGTGTCGAAAAGGCCACATATTTTTTATCTTCCTATAATGCCCTTATTACTTTAAAATCTAAAATTAAAAAATTAATAAAAGGGAAAAATATAAAGAAGCCCCCAAAACTAATAGTCGTTTGCGATAAAGCCCCACAATATTCAAAATGTACTAAACTAGCCCATTAAACTACCAAAGTGCGTAAAAAATGCCACATTTTTTTTTTAATATTCATATAATACCCCTATTCTTTTAAAAACTAAAATAGAAAATTAATAAAATAAAAAATAAACTAAACTATTTTTTAAACAAAAAAAAAAACCAAGGGGTGAATAAATACATTTTTTTTTGGAATAAATAAAAATTTAGTTACCGTAGTTGGCCTAAATTACATATTGCTCATGCAGTATAAAACATGATAAATGAAAAATCAAACCTGGTGGTTGACTTAAATTATAAATCAATTCTTGTCGTATTAAAGGTAAATTAGAGGTTCCTAAGAAATGCCAAAAAATAATTTAGTCCCTAGAGTCAAATTTCATTAAAAAATTTGACTAATTCGGTTAAATGTCACATCAACACCAATAAAAATGGCGACGTGTATCATTCTTAATAAAATAAATAAATACATATTAAACTAAAAAAACTAAAAATGATTTTTTTTTTAAGAAAAATTTAATTTTTTTAGTTTTTTATTTTATTAATGAAAAAATATATAAAAAAAATCCACCCAAACTAATAGTCATTTTTTAAGGAGCCCCAAAATGTTCAAAATGTGCTAAAGTAGCCCATAAAATAACCAAAGTGCATAAAAAATGCCACTTTTTTTTTTTTTTTTTTATATATATTCCTATATACCCTTATTCTTTTAGAAGCAAAAATATAAATTTAACAAAATAAAAAACTAAGGAATTAATTTTTTTTTAACAAAAAAAAAAAAACGAAAAAGAAAAAGAAGGGAAATGGGTAGCTGCCGGTCAAGCCGCCCTCTGCCAACCCTACCCAACCAGCAAAGTTTTTTCGTCAAAAAAGGACGGCTAATAGAAAGAGATGAATTTAATCATTTAATAAATACTTTAACAATGATATGGACCGCTTTGGGTCTCAGCCCACATGATTTTGTTATTAGGTTTACTTTATAAGGCCTCATACTATTTAGAAATAACATGTTCTATATAAGCTCATCCGCTTTCTCATATTTAGACAATGTGAGACGCAATACTTTTTCTACAAGTTCCACAAATTTTTTTAATCATGTTGATGGTGCCACACTATCCAAAATCTTCATCAAGCGTTGTTGTCCCAACAAAGCCCGCATCTTAAAATGTCACAAACCGAAAATTATTTTGACTACTCATTAAAAAAAAAAAAAAAAAAAAAGTCACAATTAAATAAAATAAGCCAATTATACAAAACACTAAAATTTTTCTAGCTTAGCTTAACAAGTCTCCGTTCATAGATAAATATGACCAAAAGAAATTTCGCTATGAAAAATGAATTATAACACTCAAAATCCAAAATTTCAGTTACATTCAAATTCTCACAGTCCGACAAATTAAAGAGAGTTCTTCACAAAAGGGAACATTTCTCTAACTCTCTCTCTCATGCTATAAAACTGCAAAAGTCAACTGAAATGAACGAAGATTTTTGCGGTTGTGAAAAATGGGGCAGCCCAAAAAAAAATAGTCTCTCTCTTCTCTTTCATGTATCAATATTGGTGGGAGGCGGCCATAGTTTAATATAAATACATAGGTCGGGCTACAAAGTAATTAATTATTCCCTTCTTCAAAAGAAACCTCAATAGACCACATGAATTATGGGAGATAAATAAGCACCTTGGTCCAATATTTTGACCTCGATCTCAAGTTTTAATTGGCATTTATTGCGGGAGGGGAGGGAATAACTTTTGTTTTTGTTTTTTTTTTATTTTTTTAAATATGGGAAGTGAAAAAAAAAAGAAAAAAAAAGGTAAAGTTCACCTAACCCCCTCAAACTACCACCTCAATGACAATCTACCCTCCCAAACTATCAAACAATTTACCCCTCAAATTACTAAAACAATGACAATGTATCCCCCAATGCTAGCAAAATGATGAAATTACCCCTATAAAATTTTTAATAAGACAAAAATACTCTTAAAATTTGAAAAAAAAAAATTAATATATATATATATATATATATATATTTATTTTAGTATGGGTAATTTTGTCATTTTGTTAAAATTTGGGGTACATTGTCATTGTTTTAGTAGTTTGGGGTCTAGATTATCATTGGGGTTGGCAGTTTGAGGGGGTTAAGTGGACTTTACCAAAAAAAAAAAAATTATAACAAGATAAAAACACAAAAATGATGAGCAACCTAAACAACAGCCCCTAAACAACCATCAGTCGGCAGATAAGAATCACTTATTTTAAATCGATAGGATCTCCATGTTTTCATTTTTTATGAGAAGCGTGTCAGGGAGATTATTAGATTTTGGAAAGTATTTTATTGAGCCCATACTATTGCATGATAAAACACCTTACATCTCAAAAGCCTAAATTTATGAGTTTAGGCACATATTTTTTATGTGAAACTCAACTATTTTACAGTCACACCAAAGCCGGCTAGACCACTAGGCGAGTGAGGCGCTCACCTAGGGTGTCCGAATAAATAAGGCCCAAAAAAAAAAAAAAAATTTGTCCAATTTTTTTTTTTTAATATATATATAATTTAAGGCCCATTTTTTTTTTTAATTAGGCTTAAAATTTTTTTTTCATAAAAGCTTAAGGCCTCTAATCATGATAAGTAAGTAATTTAAAAAATGCCTCAATTTGATAAGGCTCCAATATAATAAGCACATGGTAAAATAAAATAAATTAACCCAGAAAAACAAATATACTTATACTTAAAAAGAGCCTATCTATCTGTCCATCCGAAATTATTAGATATTGAAAGATCATTTTAACCTTACCTAACCACACACTTTCTTTCCTTTCTTTTTCTTTCTCTCTTTTCTTCTCCATCTTTTTCCTTAGTTTCATTCAAAACAGAACGTGATGGAGAGAGATGAAGAGAGGGAGAGAGAGAGGCTAGGCGAGAGAGAGAAACATTTGTATGAATGAGGTAAGGATTCATAAAGATAATTGATTTTTTTTTTTCTTTTTTTGTAATGTTTATTTCTATGCTTGATTTTTCTTGTGGGTTTTGTATGAGCTTTTGTCAATTTTTTTTGTAGGTTTTGTTTGAAACATGTGTATCAAAGAGGTAAGGATTCATAAAAATAAAAAATAAAAAAAAATAAATAAATGATTTTTTTTTTTTTGTAATGTTTATTTATGTGCTTAATTTTTCTTGTGGGTTTTGTATTGGTTTTTGACAAAATTTTTATTGGGTTTTGTTTGAAACAGAGGTGTATCAAAGAATCAAGTGAGGAAGTTACTGCCACAATGTTGATATATATATA
The DNA here is from genome assembly GCF_965113065.1 of Corylus avellana. Taxonomy (NCBI): domain Eukaryota; kingdom Viridiplantae; phylum Streptophyta; class Magnoliopsida; order Fagales; family Betulaceae; genus Corylus; species Corylus avellana. Next base: position 7,508,549 of record NC_142494.1, read on the forward strand.
TTTTTTGATAATTTTGTATAAGTTCTTGATAATATTTCGGGTGGATTTTTGTTTTTTGGGTTTGCTTTTGTGTGCTTCAGTTTTGGAACATGTGCTTAGCAAAGATTTGGTGCGGTTCTTCGATTCATTCATAAAAAAAAAAAAATCAATAAAATATTTTTTTATTGTTGTATTTATTTTTGAAAGGATTAATAAAAATGAGAACTCTAAATATAATAATAATATTAAAATAAATATTATTTAATTAATATATAAATATTAAAAAAAAAATAAGGCTTCATTTAAAAGTTTATCCTAAAGCCCAAAAAAGACATTGAGTCGGCCCTACAGTCACATATTTATGCTCAACAAAAACAACTACCACAACTTTGAGGTGTAATTAATTTTCCAAGTCACAAGTGACTGCAAAATAACTAAAAGCTTAAAAACAAGGCACAAAAAGTTTCTCCTTGACAGAAAAAGAGTGCTGATCGGAACCTTGCCGGAAAAATCCTGTAAAACGTCGGAAAAAGCTAATCTCCCAGAAACTAATGGGGACAATGGGAGGTGCAGCCTTTGAGGTGGCGCTACCTATTGTTCGTTGAGGCCATTAGGGAGAGATTGGATTTGCCCGACGAGTATTTGTCAGGAAGGTAGTCACTTCTGGTTCACGTTTTTCACACGTTGGAGGATTCTCAAAACCGTTTTCTCGCTAGGATCTACCTAGAGGAGAAGGATCCGTTTTCCTTATCTTCTTGAGATTAAGGAAGGAGTCAGTATGGAGGGAGACCAAAACAAACCTTGGCCAAATCATCCTTTGCTGGAAGAGGAATATGAGGAGGTCGAAATTGAAGCAGAAGAAGTCAATGTGGTAGCCTCATGGGGCCAACTATGTGTCATTGGAAAACTAGTAGCGGATCGGCTTGTGAGTAGGGAGACCATCAAAAAGTCTCGTATGAGCTGGTGGAAACCCCTGGGATCTACTACTTTTAAGGAGTTGGGAGATAACTTATTCTTGATAGAATTTGATAATCACTGGGATAAAGCTCGAGTTCTTGAAGGGAGACCCTGTGTCTTTGAAGGATCGCTGTTCTTAGTTGAGGACTTTGATGGCCGATCGTCACCATCATCAATTACCTTTGATCGGGCATCCTTTTGGGTACGAATGCTAAACTTGCCGCTGGTCTGCATGGTAGAGAGGTAGGCCGTAAAATTGGAGCGACAATGGGAGTGGTAGAAGAGATTGACACAGATGCTGATAGGGTAGGATGGGGGGAATTCTTGAGAGTTAAAGTCTCCCTGGATCTGTCTAAACCTCTTTCTCGGGGCAGAATACTGAAGCTCCAGGGGGTTTCTAAGTGGATTACATTCCAGTACGAAAGACTACCAAAATACTACTTCCAATGTGGTGTCCTTCAACATGTAAGAGGAGGATGCCAGAAGCAGAGTTCTCTGAAAAATAATGACTCTATGGGTCATTGTGGTCCAGAACTTAGAGCACCTTCACCAACAAGGAGGGGGGAAAGAAATCAAGGGAGACAATCAGCTAGACCGGGACCGGTGGGAGTAGAAAATCCGGCAAAAGACTACACCAACCGAGCTCATCCTGATATGCGATACCAACAGCCGAAACAAACACAGGAGGAGAAAGGAGTTCCTTTAGACGTCTCCGGCGAGGATTTTCCGGTGAGCCCACAGGATCGATTCGGCAAGGGAAAAAACGTAAATCACGGAGAAAATGGGGGTGGTGAATATCGCAATGAATGCCAAGGATCTGTAACGGCTGGAAAATCTGCGAACAACCTGGATGCTGTCAATGACGGGATGCGCAGGAGGAATTCACGGGATTTGCGCATGGAAAGATCTCCACTTTATGCAAATACTAGAGAAGATTTCTCTCAAAAGGAAAAGTTTCCTACTGGAGGAATGTCTGAGATGGCGGGGGGAGGCTTTGATGGCACTATGCAGGAAGCATCTAGTGAATCAGGTGGGGTAGGCCCAAAGGCTAGCCCAGGAGGATCAGCTTACAAAGGCCCACTAATAGCTGAAGTAGCCAAGACTGTCAAAGCAGCCCAAGAAGCAAGTAAAAATCCTGACAAAGCTTTGGTTACGTGGAAAAGAAAACATGGGGAAGAACTAGACGCACAGGGTACGAAGAAAACACTACAAGCAATATGGTCTTTAGCGACCAAATAAATAGCGGCGACCCCAAAGTCGCCGCTATTGAGGGGTCATTACCGGCGACTTTTTTTAGTCGCCGCTAATGACCCATTAATAACGACGACTTTTAGGTCGCCGCTAATAGTGGACGCTTAAAACCAAAAAAAAATTTATTTAGCAGCAACAACAATAGCGGCGACTTATAGTCGCCGCTATTAAGCATCATTAGCGGCGACGCTACGATGTCGCCGCTATTAAACAACAATAGCGGCGACCCCTGTCGCCGCTAATAATACACCAAACAGCGGCGACCTTAGGGTCACCGCTGATGAGAGTCAACAGCGGCGACTCTAAGGAGTCGCCGCTAATAAGTTGTCATTAGCGGCAACTCTACAGTCGCCGCTATTGACATAAGAAATAATTAAAAAAATAATTAGCGGCGATAATAGAGTCGCCGCTATTGAGGGGTCATTAGCGGCGACTACAAATGTTGCCGCTAATGACCCCTCAATAGCGGCGACTTTGGGTCGCCGCCATTGACCGGGGAAAAAAGTAATTAAAATTAATAGCGGCGACCCAAAAGTCGCCGCTATTGACACGGGAAAAGTTATTAAGATTAATTAGCGGCGACCCAAAAGTCGCCGCTATTAATGGATCAGTAGCGGCGACTAAAAAAGTTGCCGCTAATGACCCCTCAATAGCGGCGACTACTGGGGTGGCCGCTATTGACACGGGAAAAAGTAATTTAAATTAATTAGCGGCGACCCAAAAGTTGCCGCTATTAATGGGTCATTAGCGGCGACTAGAAAAGTTGCCGCTAATGACCCCTTAATAGCGGCGACTATTGGGTGGCCGCTATTGACACGGGAAAAAGTAATTTAAATTAATTAGCGGCGACCCAAAAGTTGCCGCTATTAATGGGTCATTAGCGGCGACGTTTTTAGTGGCCGCTAATGACCCCTCAATAGCAGCGACCCAATAGTCGCCGCTATTTACACCTGAAAAAAAAAAAAAAAAAAAAAAAAAAAAAAAAAAATTATAAATATTGGGGCGATGCTATTGATCCTACATATATAATAGAAAAAATTATTTACCAAAAATTCACCCCGAATCCTCCGATAATATGTCATTATTTCTTTTATATTAATTATTGGTGAATTTTTTCTATTTTTCTATTTTCTATTCTTATTTTATATAAAAAATCAATATTTATTTTTTTCTTTTAAAGAAAACAAATTATCCTATTAATTATTATTGAAGTTTTCTATTTCTTATTCTTATTTAAACGTTTGATCGAACAATCGACCGATCTTGGTGAATTAATTCGATTGATCGTGATAGAATCAAATGATTGATCAAACATCCGATCGATCCAGGTGAATTAGTTCAATTGATCGTGATATGATCAAATGATCGATCAAACATCGATCCTATGAATTAGTTCGATTGATCGTGATGGGGTCAAATGTTTGATCAAGCATCCAATCGATCCTGGTGAATTAGTTCGATTGATCGTGATAAGAACAAATGATTGATCGAACATCTGATTGATCCTAATGAATTAGTTCGATTGATCGTGATAGGATCAAACATCTGATTGAATCCTCCGATCGATCATAATGAATTAGTTCAATTGATCGTGATAGGATCAAACGATCGATCATAATGAATTAGTTCGATTGATTGTGATAGGATCAAATGTTCAGTCAAACATCTGATTGATCCTAATGAATTAGTTCGATTGATCGAGATAGAATCGAATGTTCGATCGATCTTACTGAATTAATTCAATTGATCGTGATAGGATCAAATTATCGATCAAACATCCGATCGATCCTACTAAATTAATTATATTGATCGTGATATGATCAAATGATCGATCAAGCATCCGATCGATCCAGGTGAATTAGTTCAATTGATCGTGATATGATCAAATGATCGATCAAACATCGATCCTATGAATTAGTTCGATTGATCGTGATGGGATCAAATGTTTGATCAAGCATCCAATCGATCCTGGTGAATTAGTTCGATTGATTGTGATAAGAACAAATGATTGATCGAACATCCGATTGATCCTAATGAATTAGTTCAATTGATCGTGATAGGATCAAACCTCTGATCGAATCCTCTGATCGATCATAATGAATTAGTTCAATTGATCGTGATAGGATCAAACGATCGATCATAATGAATTAGTTCGATTGATCGGGATAGGATCAACTGTTCGGTCAAACATCTGATTGATCCTAATGAATTAGTTCGATTGATCAAGATAGAATCAAATGTCCGATCGATCCTACTGAATTAATTCAATTGATCGTGATAGGATCAAATTATCGATCAAACATCCGATCGATCCTACTAAATTAATTATATTGATCGTGATATGATCAAATGATCGATCAAGCATCCGATCACTCTTAATGAATTAGTTCGATTGATCGTGATATGATTAAATATTCGATCAAACATCCGATCGATCCTAATGAATTAGTTTGATTGATTGTGATATAATCAATTGATAGATCAAACTGGATACAATTAAAGGTTCAATCGAATACTCAATTGAACTGTAAGCTTTTTACATTATCTTAGTGCCTTAGTTATATTGATTTTATATTATTTTTGAATTTTGTAGTATTTTATAATTAATTATAAGATAAATATCAACTTAATGATCTTTATCATAAAAATTTATTAAACGGAAATTTTTAGTTAATATTATAATAATAAAAATATATTACAAGAGAAATTTAAAAAAAAAAAACCCTAAATAAATAAATAAATAAAAATTAAAAAATTGTAAGTATAATTTAAAAAAATAAAAAAAATAAAAAAAAATAATAATTAAGCTCATTAGCGGCGACTAAGGTCGCCGCTATTGAGTGCGCATAAAAACTTGGCGCCAGCTATTGGCGCGATTTCTTAAATTTTCAGACCTGTTTTCTTTGTTTTTTTCTTCTTTTTTTTTTCGATCAAAATCCCTCATCACTCATCAGTACTCTCTCACTCAGACCTCCCTCATCAGTACTCTCTCACTCTCACTCTCTCTCTCTCTCTCTCTCTCTCTCTCTCTCTCTCTCTCTCTCCGGCAGCTCTCTTTCCGGCGCAGCTCTCTCTCTCCGGCAGCTCTCTCTCCGGCGCACTCAACTCTCTCCGGTAGCTCGATCTCTCTCCGGCGTACCTCTCTCCGGTATGAGTTTCTCCTAAATGCTTGAAAACCTTAAATGCCTCTCAGTACTCAAATAGTATATATCCATGAATTGTGATTTGAAGAAATTAAAAAATGTGTACTGCCTCTGCTCTAGATCTGCTTCTCTTTCTATTTTTTCCCTACAGAATTGATTGTTTCCTTTAAATTGATTGTAAACTGTTTATTTCAGCAATAGCTCCCCGGTCAGTTCCCACCACAAATGCCTTCTCACATCACAAAAGCATAACAATCAATATTCCCTATAGAAATACCAGCAATTTTGCTGCAAAAAATTATTGAGGATCCGAATCACAGGAAACAAACACACACACACAAAACACACACACACACACACACACATATATATATATATATATATACCTGGTGTTCACCATAATGGTCAAGCAGGCCAATGAGATCACCAACAATATGCATACAAGTGTAGGAACTGGGGCTGATTGGGGAGTCAGAGCCGCCATAACCTCTCAAATCAGGTGCCACCACATGATACCCCTGGTTAGCCAAGTGGGTTATCTGGTGGCGCCAAGAAAACCAGGTTTCCGGGAAGCCATGAAGCAGTAGAACAAGTGGTCCGGTCCCTTGCTCTGCTATGTGCAACCATATCCCGTTGGTTTTGATCCTCTGCTGCTTCGTTTCACTCATGGTCTCCTCTCCTACCTAATTTTTCTAAAATTTGAGAGAGAAAGAGAGAGAGGCCTTGTCAATCATTCTATGGATAAGGATGCAGAAGTTGGTAAATACAAAGGAAAACGACATAGATGAGAAAGTTGACTTTCAACACATGGAATGATTCTATGGATAAGGACGCTTTGTGTTAAATTATTATATAATTACTGTACAAAATCAGGTTTTTAATACAGTCTCAAGAGAATAAAATTTAAAAATCATAGTAAAGATTAAGAATGAATTTTATTGCTTGGTGTGAACTAGATAGCCTAAAAATAATAAACCACAATCCCCTGCTGCTATCCGGAAACTAAAAACTGCCATATATACTGAGCCAAAGTGTGTTACTTAGCCTGATTCATACGTAAAGAATTGACATATAGGAGAATCGATTTGAAGTGTCTCCATATAATTCCTAAGAACATCTCCCACATCTGTGAGGTTCAAGATTACCAACGAAGTAACCTTATAGGTTGAGCTGCAAGCTTTAGCTTCAACCGATTTGCTCAACTTCTCAATCTACACCAAAAACATACCATAAATAATCTGAAAGTCTTATGCAGACAATAACTGAATACAAGATCACATACAATAAACTAGCAGCAATTGTTGAAAACCCCAGAATGTTTATCGCTTTATACCTTTCTTTCTTTGCAGGGAAATAAAAATAAATTAAAAAAAAAATCCATTTAATATACATTAAATATTTTACAAATTGTGATTCAAAGATTGTTATGACTGATAAGATGCTTTGACTTGCTCCATTGATCAATGACAGCACAATTTTATTATTCCTAGTTTGGTAGTACATCATTTTTTTTTTCTGTTTTGTTTAATCTTGACCCCCAATAATGTTCTTAATTATGTGCACATGGCACGTAGACAACAACAATTCGTTTACCAAGACATGATATCAAACCAGCCAAACAAAAGTATAAATTATTGTTAGGCTTCAATAATTTGGGCCACTACATTTATGACTTCTTGTTATAGTGGATAAAGATGCTCAAACACAAGCCAAAAACCACTACTTCAAAATCAACCTTTTTAATTTTTGAAAACCCATCTCATCAATTCACATCATGCCAAACTAATTATAGAACGTATTGGCAGGTTTATCTTAAACAAGTTTTATGGTAGCTATCAAATATATTAATAGTCTCTACAGTTAAAACAGACGTACATGTATTTAAGCCTTGTTTGGGAAGCAAGATTTTTCAACTCAAACTCAATTTTTTTTTTAAATTCATGTTTGGCAATTTTTTAAACTCAACTCAAAATTTTTTAACTTAACTCAAAAATTTTCAATCCAATTAATAAAAATTAAAAAAAATAAAATAAAAATAAATTTAGGGTGACCGAAATAAAGATTGAACAACCAAATTTTTTTTCTTTAAAAAAAGAAAAAGAAAAAAACATTTAATGAGCAAAAACTACTTTTGAAAAGTTTGGCAAAAACAATAACTTTGCAAAAAGTCAAGAGATATGTTATTGTGTGGTCATCGAGACACCATAAACGTGTATGGTGATCAACGCCATACACGCCAAAATGGATGAAAAGTTTGAGCAAAATGGATGAAAAGTTTGATTATAAAAAGGTCAAAAAAAAAAATTAAAAATTAAAACATGTAAACGTGTATGGTGATCAACGCCACAAAGATGTCAGTTTCATTGCAGAAACTAACATCTTTTTTAAGCCTCAATGAAGACAGAGGTAAAATTTATAGAATGAAACTATTTGTAATTATAAAATTACAAATATCCGTTTTATATGGGCTTTGTCCTTTAATATCAAACCATTCCATAAACTGCAAATTATATATATGTCACGCATGAAAGAAGATGACATCTTTTACAACTACAAATAAAAGATGTCAGTTTCTTGCACAAGATGACATCCAATGATTTAATGTCATAACCCTTATGTATCTTAGATGTTGGTAAATAGTTCCAAGTTGAATAATTTCATATTATAGAGGTAACGTTTATCTTCTCTAAACACGCTTGTGATTAAATGTAGGGAAAGAGTAACTTGTGATAGTGACATTGAGATGGATAAGAGTTGGATGCAAGAACCTATTCGATGTTCAGATCGATATCTAAAAGGACTTGAAGAATTCTTTACAATGGCACGTCCATGTGTGGATGTAAATGGTATTATGAGGTGTCCATGTCGTGATTGTGCAAATCGATATTTTCGTCATATTGAATTGGTGGAGAGTCACTTGTATCTACATGGAATTGATCGCACATACACTCGATGGATATTTCATGGGGAAGAAGATCCGGGTAATATAAACGTGACTGCCAACTTACACACTAATACAAATGCGAGGATAGAGGAGGTTGATGAGATCGAAGAATTGTTAGGCGATGTTCAAATGGGGACATTTTTGGAAGCCAACATAGGTGAATCCTCTACTAGTCGGGGTCCAGCAACTGACAATCACGAACATAGAACCGGTTTTGGTCGATTATGGGAAGATGGCATGGGTGAACTTTATCCAGGCTGTGATAAATTTACAAAAGTAGCTTTTATTTTGAAGATGCTTAATATAAAGACGATTTGCAACATAAGTAACAAGGCATTCGATATGATTATTAAGTTGACAAAGGAGGCCCTTCCTGATGGAGAGACTTTGCCATGCTCCTACCGAGCAGCAAAGCGATATTGCCGGGACTTGAGTTTTGGTTATGAGTCTATACATGCATGCCAGAATGATTGTGTGCTTTTTTGGATGGAACATGCTGATAAAGTACAATGCCCAACATGCAACACTTCAAGATGGAGTTGTGTTAAGGGTAGCGGCAAGAAAATTTCTCAAAAGGTCTTGCGGTATTTCCCAATAAAACCGAGGTTGCAACGATTGTTCATGTCGAAAGATATGGCCAAAAATATGAGGTGGCACAAAGATGAACGAAAAGATGACGGCAACACTCTAGGACACCCAGCCGATGGTCTTGCATGGAAAGAGTTTGATAAAGAACATGAATGGTTTGCTCGTGATTCCCGCAACGTGCGACTTGGTTTGGCAAGTGATGGTTTCAACCCATTTGGTAATATGAGTACCACATATAACATATGGCCAGTAGTATTAATGCCGTACAATTTACCTCCATGGATGTGTATGAAGGATCCAAATATGATATTGTCCTTAATTATCCCTGGTCGCACTGCACCTGGAAACGACATTGATGTGTATTTGCGGCCTTTAGTTGATGATTTGCATGAATTATGGAATGAAGGTGTAACCACTTATGATTCTTTGACTAAAGAGACATTTCAGTTGCATGTAGCGTTACTATGGACCATCAATGATTTTCCCGCGTATGGAAACTTGTCTGGTTATTCTACGAAGGGAAAACTGGCATGTCCGGTATGTAACAAGGATACAATGTCTTATAGGTTGAAGTATGGGTCTAAAGAGTGTTGCATGTGTCATCGTAGGTGGCTTCCTCAAGACCATGTGTGGCGACAAGAAAAAGAATTGTTCGATGGTACAGAGGAGCATAGATTGGAACCTGAAGAAATGTCCAGAGATCAACTGTTGCAACAACTAATACATGTTGAACATGTGCAGTTTGGGAAACATATTGGGAACAAGAGAAAGCATCGCACAAGTGATGGTGATATAAATGTGTCGAATTGGAGGAAGAAAAGTATTTTCTTTAAGTTGCCTTATTGGTCAACATTGAAATTACGACACAATTTAGATGTCATGCACATTGAGAAGAACATATGTGATAGTATCTTGGGTACATTGATGAATATTCCTGGGAAGACAAAGGACACAGCCAACGCACGAAGAGATTTACGTGAGATGGGTATACGTAAAGAATTACACTTGCAGACAAATGGTGCAACCACCAAGATGCCAGTTGCGGCGTACACTTTGACAAGAGATGAGAAGAACCAGTTATGTGAGTGGCTGAAATGTGTAAAATTTCCTGATGGGTATGCGTCTAACATTGGTTGATGTGTGAACAAGCTTCCTGGCAGGATATCGGGAATGAAAAGCCATGATTGTCATGTTTTCTTACAGCGCTTACTTCCTGTTGCGATCCGTGGAAAATTAACGCCTGAAATAGAAAAAACATTGATTGAGATGAGTAATTTTTTTACGCAGTTGTGTGCACGGACATTAAAAGTAGATATCTTGAAGCAAATGAAGGTCGACATTGTTGTGATTCTATGCAAGATGGAACAAATATTTCCACCAGCATTTTTTGATGTTATGGTCCATCTAGCAGTTCATTTACCTCGAGAGGCTGAGCTTGGGGGACCGGTACAAAACCGTTGGATGTATCCAATGGAAAGGACACTTGGTAAACATAAGAGGAAGGTGCGAAACAAAGCGCGACCGGAGGCTTCAATTGCTGAGGCTTATTTAGTTGATGAGTGTTTGACGTTTTGCTCCATGTATCTTCGTGGGATTGAGACAAGATGGAGCCGTGAAGAGCGAAATGCTGACGGCTGTATGGAAGAAACGGAACAAGGCCTCGATGTGTTCTTTCAGCGAGTTCGACCATTGGGTGCGGCAAAATATATGACACTTGATGAGAACATTTTTGCGAGGGCTCGATGGTATGTACTTAGCAATTGTAAGGAAACAGCTTCATACTTGCAGTAAGTGTATAATTGTGGGTTCCTTATCCGATTCTCTTTTGTTTAATCATGACACTAGATGATTACTAACGACATACACTTGTCTACGCAGTGAACACTATCAGATGATCGAACGGGGAGGTGGCCATGACATTGAGAAGAAGCATGAGGCCACATTTGAGCGCTGGTTTCGAGATAATATATACAGTGGTGGGCGTAATGCAGAAAATGTCCCAGAACAATTATATCATCTTTCACTCGGGCCTGATCGTCAAGTTAGATCGTATAGAGGTTGCATTGTGAATGGGGTTAGGTTCCACACAAAAGAATGTGCAGAAACTCGTACTACCCAGAGTAGTGGTATTGTTGTGAAAGGTGGGTACAACACGTCAGACGATGAGTACTATGGTGAGTTGAAGAGCATTTTTGAGTTATGTTACCCTGGCTGAAATCGGGTGTATCTATTTGAGTGCGATTGGTGGGACACTGGGAGTAATACGCGGGGAATAAGAAAGGAACAAGGTTTTACAATTGTGAATACCTCTCGTAAATGGTATGAGTCCGACCCGTTCATATTAGCATGCCAAGCTGCGCAAGTGTTTTACTTGAGTGATCCTAAATTGGGTGGCAGTTGGAAAGTAGCACAGACGCTGACCAATAGAAACACATACTATAATCCAACAGTGGTAGGGGAAGATAATGAGAATGGTGACCAAGGAACCAACAATGAGGTATACCAGGAAAATGAATGTGTTGGGGGTAATATTGCAATTGTTGAAAACTCTACTATGTTACGTAGAGATGATTCGACAATACCTATTGACGAATTATATGTGCAACTTGATGCAAGCATGTTCATTGACGATAACCCTTCGATTGAGGAGCACAATACTAACTCCGATAGTGAAGAAGAGTTAAGTAGTAACTATGACACAGAATCTGAGCACACAGAGAACTCTGAACACGAACAGTCATCCTCAAGCAACAATGATACAGACTATGATACAGAATGATCAAGTTGGAATTGGATTAACAAATTGTATGATGTGTTGCTACTCATATTTTATTTTTAGTTTTTCTTTTTCTACATATTGACCACTTATGTGCAATTAACTAAATTAAGTATATGAACAATTTTTTTTGTCCAAACCATATAGCATGCAATATTATGGTTATATGACTGATCCACATTTATTTTGTGTTGTTTGCAGATCTATCAGAACAACTACAAATGGTGATAGGGCAAAGCCAAGGGCGTGGCCGAGTCCAAGGTCGTGGTCAACTCCGAGGTCAAGGCCGAGGCCTGTGTCATGTTGAGGATCGTGATAGGCCGACTCTCGTTGATGTTGATGACGATATGGACATGCCATCACCGGTGACCCTCGATTCGGCGGAGGGCCATAGCCATTCTTCCCATGAGCGGTCTAATGACATACCCTCATCGGGAGTTGCACCCACTGCAAGCTGTAAGTGAATATAAAATCTTTTTCTTATTAGTTTGTTGCATACACTGTGCGAACTTCTTTTCCAGATACAACTAACTATGTTTTCATATTTTGATTAATAGCTAGCACGTCTGTTAGACGGCCAAGGGGTCAGAACAAGAATTCCAAGGTTAATGATATGATAGATAAGGATGGTCCGCTCAATTTGGAATTCAAGGATGAGTATGTCGTACCTGTGGGCGACAATTCCGGGGCGTGGTCGAGGATAATTCTAAGATTGTCCTCGATCATTGCGACCTCCATTATCAGAGTTGGACCATGGTCCCAGATGAAATGGTGAAAAGATTGGAAGAACGAGTGAAGGTATAAATCTCATTGTGTATGTGTATTATGTCACTTGCTACAAATAATGTGACAAACTTTTGACCATTGTTTTCGTAATTACTATGTCTCAGGGTACATTCGTTTTGGATACGGAGCTACAGAAGCACAAGGATGCCTTAAAGCATCAACTAGGTAAGGCCTATAATAGGAAACACTCCGCATTGCACCTCAAGAACTACCAAATTTATTTCAAAAATGTGGATAGAGATGATTTAGTAGCAGTGGCCAATGCTCAAGCCGAGGCGAGGGCCAATGTTCCAACTGGTATTTCTCCGGAACAATGGCCTGCTATATGTGATTCATTCGAAGTTGATATATGGAAGGTAAACACATCTTATTCAAATAGATAGTCAATTATTATTTCTAAGATTTGTATTCAGCTATAAAAAATGAAATTAATATGTTTTTTGATTGAATTTTTGTAGAAAAAATCTGAGCGAAATAAGAAAAACAGAGCAAAGATGGAAACAAATCATACCGCTGGCAGCACGACGTTCGTCAATATCATTCACAAGAAGGTAAGAATATATAGTGTTAGGCTTTTATAGTAATGTTCTTCAGTGTAACAGTTAATTATGTGTATTATGTGCAGGCAAAGAAAACTAATGCCGCACCCAATCCGATAGAAATATACAAGGACACGCACACTAACAAGGATGGGATATTTGTGAGTGAGTACGCTGAGAGTAAATATGTAAGTGAATGAAATGGGTACTCATGATGAATATGTCTAATGAACTTGCATGGCTTATTTAGTTGAGGTTTATATGGATTGTGCAGAATGAAATGGAATCAATAGGAGCAAACTTCGACAACACTAATGCCAGCCAAGAAGACATTTTCTTAAAGGTGCTAGGTGGACACCGCTCAGGACATGTCAGAGGAAAAGGTTGTGGTGCCAAACCTACCAAGTCAAATTCCTCATGCAACCAACAAAACCATGATGAATGCTTGGCTAAACAGCTAGAAACCGAAGAGAAACTAGCTGCTATGGAGGCATCATTTCAGGCCGAAATTAGGGAGTCAAAAGCATCACAAATTGCTATGGAGGCAACATTTCAGGCCGAAATTAAGGAGTCAAAAGCATCACAAGCTGCTATGGAGGCAGCATTTCAGGCCCAAATTAAGGAGTCAAAAGCATCTCAAGCTGCTATGCAAGCACAAATGGAAATGCTGCTAAAACATATAGGAGGGTAAAAGAATCTTGCCTACAACTTTTTTATTTTTTTATTTCACACACATATCAAGTAATTGTTAGAAAGATCATTGATTATGATATGAATTCTATTATTCCTAGGATTGGAGGGAGCTCTTATGGATCTCAAGCAAGCGGAAGCAACATTTGAAAGAGTTTTTGTTGTATTTAGTTTAAGACTTTGTTTTAATATTATTAAGATTTGTATTATAGGGTAAGAACTTTAAATAGTTTGAATGTTTAAGAACTTGGAGAGTGCTTTAGTTGTACTTTGTTGAAGAAGTTTTAAAATTACAAAGATTATAACAAATTTGGTTTGTGTTAGAAGGTAAGAACTTCAAACAGTTTTTTTGTTTAAGAACTTTGAGTTAGTGAACCTCTCTTGACATGTTTATCAAGTTGAGTAAACAATGCAAGAGAGTAATATTATATAACAATATTTCATTTTTAAGTGTATACAGGATGACATGAGTGGAAGATGTGCAAGGAGTTGTGGCGCTAAAGGACTCAAATAACAATGGGTAAGATATTTCAATCCCATTGTCATTCACTTGTTGGTGGGAAGTTAATTCCATTTAATACAAGTATATAACACTATTTTCTTTTTTTAGTGTATGTAGAATGGCTGGAGAGAAAGATAGGCAAGAAATTGTTGCACTAAAGGACTCAATTGATGGTAAGTTATTTCAAACCTATTGTCACTCACTTGTTGGTGGAAGTACTGTGAAATGTAGCGAGCGGGAGGCTTGCATGGAGTTATAAGGATGAGTAAAATGTGAATTGGAGTGTTTGGTTTTTGATTATATTTGTTTGTTGGTTTGCGTTTGTGACCTCATTAATCATATAAGCTTATGTTTGTGTTTGATTGTGGTAATTAAGGCCGACGATCTTTTTTTGTCTTACGTTATTTGTTTCAGGAAAAAAGAATTGCTTTTAGTCTTAGTTAATTCTTTTTTTTTTTTTTTTTTTTTAGTTTCTTCATATGAATGTTTGTTTCAGATCAGTGAGCTATACCCAGTTTGTAGTTAGATCTAACAACTAGTTTGACACCCCAAGAAGGTCTCATTTGGATGGTTTTTTTTTTTAAATTTTTGTTTGTTTTCTGGTGAATTTTATTTTCAACATTTGTTTGTTCCACCGTTATGTGAGTTGCTCTTCTTTTTATAAGAATTTGCAAGCATGTAAATAGCAAATACTAGAAGCATTTGAATAAAAGATAGTGTTATTCCTTTGCTTGATGAGATGAAGTCCTTTATTTTTTTTTGGACATAGTTTGTGCTCATAGGTGAGGACTCAAACCCTTCAATATATGTAAGGTTTGTTGCTCTTAGGGTCCACAATTCAAAGGCAAGCCTTGGATTGGGTGGTTTAGTTTGATTGACTTAGCATGAGTTTACTTTTGATTATAACCTCATTATCCGAACGTCCCCAACATGTCATTATTTTGTGTTGTTGTTTCCCTCTTTTCACTTTTTGTTTCATGATAAGAAGTGAATCCTTGAATCCACTTGTCCTTCCATATGCAATGCTTGCACCAACTTGTTTTAATGGTTTAGCTATTATTCATTTGCTTGATGAGATGAAGTCCTTTATTTTTTTTGGACATAGTTTGTGCTCATAGGTGAGGACTCAAACCCTTCAATATATGTAAGGTTTGTTGCTCTTAGGGTCCACAATTCAAAGGCAAGCCTTGGATTGGGTGGTTTAGTTTGATTGATTTGGCATGAGTTTACTTTTGATTATAACCTTATTGTCCGGACGTCCCCAACATGTCATTATTTTGTGTTGTTGTTTCCCTCTTTTCACTTTTTTTTCATGATAAGAAGTGAATCCTTGAATCCACTTGTCTTTCCATATGCAATGCTTGCACCAACTTGTTTTAATGGTTTACCTATTATTCCTTTGCTTGATGAGATGAAGTCCTTTATTATTTTTTGGACATAGTTTGTGCTCATAGGTGAGGACTCAAACCCTTCAATATATGTAAGGTTTGTTGCTCTTAGGGTCCACAATTCAAAGGCAAGCCTTGGATTGGGTGGTTTAGTTTGATTGACTTGGCATGAGTTTACTTTTGATTATAACCTTATTGTCCGGACGTCCCCGACATGTCATTATTTTGTGTTGTTGTTTCCCTCTTTCACTTTTTGTTTCATGATAAGAAGTGAATCCTTGAATCCACTTGTCCTTCCATATGCAATGCTTGCACCAACTTGTTTTAATGGTTTACCTATTATTCCTTTGCTTGATGAGATGAAGTCCTTTATTATTTTTTGGACATAGTTTGTGCTCATAGGTGAGGACTCAAACCCTTCAATATATGTAAGGTTTGTTGCTCTTAGGGTCCACAATTCAAAGGCAAGCCTTGGATTGGGTGGTTTAGTTTGATTGACTTGGCATGAGTTTACTTTTGATTATAACCTTATTGTCCGGACGTCCCCAACATGTCATTATTTTGTGTTGTTGTTTCCCTCTTTTCACTTTTTGTTTCATGATAAGAAGTTAATCCTTCAATCCACTTGTCCTTCCATATGCAATGCTTGCACCAACTTGTTTTAATGGTTTAGCTATTATTCATTTGCTTGATGAGATGAAGTCCTTTATTTTTTTTTGGACATAGTTTGTGCTCATAGGTGAGGACTCAAATCCTTCAATATATGTAAGGTTTGTTGCTCTTAGGGTCCACAATTCAAAGGCAAGCCTTGGATTGGGTGGTTTAGTTTGATTGACTTGGCATGAGTTTACTTTTGATTATAACCTTATTGTCCGGACGTCCCCAACATGTCATTATTTTGTGTTGTTGTTTCCCTCTTTCACTTTTTGTTTCATGATAAGAAGTGAATCCTTGAATCCACTTGTCCTTCCATATGCAATGCTTGCACCAACTTGTTTTAATGGTTTAGCTATTATTCCTTTGCTTGATGAGATGAAGTCCTTTATTATTTTTTGGACATAGTTTGTGCTCATAGGTGAGGACTCAAACCCTTCAATATATGTAAGGTTTGTTGCTCTTAGGGTCCACAATTCAAAGGCAAGCCTTGGATTGGGTGGTTTAGTTTGATTGACTTGGCATGAGTTTACTTTTGATTATAACCTTATTGTCCGGACGTCCCCAACATGTCATTATTTTGTGTTGTTGTTTCCCTCTTTTCACTTTTTGTTTCATGATAAGAAGTGAATCCTTCAATCCACTTGTCCTTCCATATGCAATGCTTGCACCAACTTGTTTTAATGGTTTAGCTATTATTCCTTTGCTTGATGAGATGAAGTCCTTTATTTTTTTTTGGACATAGTTTGTGCTCATAGGTGAGGACTCAAACCCTTCAATATATGTAAGGTTTGTTGCTCTTAGAGTCCACAATTCAAAGGCAAGCCTTGGATTAGGTGGTTTAGTTTGATTGACTTGGCATGAGTTTACTTTTGATTATAACCTTATTGTCCAAACGTCCCAACATGTCATTATTTTGTGTTGTTGTTTCCCTCTTTTCACTTTTTGTTTCATGATAAGAAGTGAATCCTTGAATCCACTTGTCCTTTCATATATATGCAATGCTTGCACCGATTAACTTTAGTTATCTCGAGCGATTTGACTATAAATAGGTCGACCCTAAAGAGTCGGTAGTAAATCAAAAAAAAAATTAAAAATTAAAATAGATGACTAATAGCGTCCACGCTAAGTGGACGCTGAAGATACCTCATTAGGGTCGACTTTTATCGACCCTAAAGAGTCGGTAGTAAATCAAAAAATAAATAAAAAATTAAAATAGATGACTAATAGCGTCCACTCTAAGTGGACGCTGAAGATACCTCATTAGCGTCGACTTTAAAAGTCGACCCTAATGCTTATGTATTAGGGTCGACTTTTATCGACCCTAAAGAGTCGGTAGTAAATCAAAAAAAAAAATTAAAAATTAAAATAGATGACTAATAGCGTCCACTCTAAGTGGACGCTGAAGATACCTCATTAGCGTCGACTTTAAAAGTTGACCCTAATGCTTATGTATTAGGGTCGACTTTTATCGACCCTAAAGAGTCGGTAGTAAATCAAAAAAAAATTAAAAATTAAAATAGATGACGAATAGCGTCCACTCTATGTGGACGCTGAAGATACCTCATTAGGGTCGACTTTGAAAGTCGACCCTAATGCTTATGTATTAGGGTCGACAAAAGTCGACCCTAAAGAGTCGGTAGTAAATCAAAAAAATAAATAAAAAATTAAAATAGATGACTAATAGCGTCCACTCTAAGTGGACGCTGAAGATACCTCATTAGCGTCGACTTTAAAAGTCGACCCTAATGCTTATGTATTAGGGTCGACTTTTATCGACCCTAAAGAGTCGGTAGTAAATCAAAAAAAAAATTTAAAAAAAAAATAGATGACCAATAGCGTCCACTCTAAGTGGACGCTGAAGATACCTCATTAGGGTCGACTTTTTAATGCTTATGTATTAGGGTCGACAAAAGTCGACCCTAAAGAGTCGGTAGTAAATCAAAAAAAAAAAAAAAAAAATCTGTTATTGCGATCGATCGCACCTTGGGTGCGATCGATCGTAATAACAGAATGTTGAAATCCAATATTATTCAATTACTGCGATCGATCGTAACCATGGTGCGACCGATCGCAATAACAGAAAGTTGGATTTCAACATTCTGTTACTGCGATCGATCGCACACAAGGTACGATCGATCGCAGTAACAGAATGTTGGAATCCAACTTTCTGTTATTGCGATCGGTCGCACACAAGGTGCGATCGATCGCAGTAACAGAATGTTGAAATCCAACTTTCTGTTATTGCAATCGGTCGCACCCATGCAGAAAGACTCAAATATATATATATATTTTATTGCTGCCCAATAACGTCTACTAAAATTGTGTATATATATATCACTGCATTATTTAAAATTTTTAAATAAAGTGACACAATATGCACCGTCGATTCCATCCTCCTAAAGAAAGATTTTAAATTGTATATATTTGCCATTTGGTTAGTTGTTACATTTGGACTAAATTGAAGAGTTAATTCTCATTTCATAATTCATATTAAATTTTACAGATCTAATAGTGTATATATATTATATGATGAATATATTGATACCTTGTGGAAAGATTTTACACTGTTAAATATAACAAAATAAAATCTAAACCGTAAAATAATTCATCTCAGTTTTAAGTGAAAATATATTGATACCTTGCAATTCAAAAACTGGCCATGTGCAAATACGGGGTCATTCCCATAAGAAAACACAAAAGCAAGTCAAAAGAAACAAAACTAAAGACAAATAAAAAGATTAACTTAAAACATATTGAACAAAATAAAAAGGGTAAACTATGGGGTGCCTCCCATGAGCGCTAAGTTTAATGTCTTCAGCCAGACGATAGTCCCTGCTTACTGTTGTCTAGAAGATGATGCTCCTGCAGATGGTGGTGGCAACCGGTTGACAATGGACTGCATCAATTCTTCTAAGGCGCCTAGGCGTTTGTCCATCAATTCGTTATTTTTCCGAGCCTCCTTTCTTTGGCCAGCCAACTCTCTCCGAAGGCCCGCTATTTCTTCACTAAGTGAGCGGTTTCGTGCTTCACGAAAAATTCTCGGGGCCTCCTCCTCAGCTGTCTCTGAATCAACTATAGGTTCATCTTCGGCC
Source organism: Corylus avellana (assembly GCF_965113065.1). Classification (NCBI taxonomy): domain Eukaryota; kingdom Viridiplantae; phylum Streptophyta; class Magnoliopsida; order Fagales; family Betulaceae; genus Corylus; species Corylus avellana. Next base: position 7,527,841 of record NC_142494.1, read on the forward strand.
ATTGGCTCGGCCTCATACTCTTCCGCACCAGCTGCTGGTGCTGGAGCTACCTGGGGCATGTGGGAGAGGCTCTTGTTCCATTGGCGAATGCCAAATATGGGAGTAGTAGTGACTGGGTCATCAGCTGCGGTACCCTTGACGCCTTTCTTCCGGAGGATGTAGGAGATTAAGTATGGGAAAGGCAACCCCCATGAATGTGTGGACCCCGCTCCTCCAACGTGCACCCCATTCCAAAATTTGTAAATTTGCCTCCAAATTATGTCGGGAATGGAGTACCAAGCACCTTTATGGAAGGCGTAGAGTGCTTGAAGAAATTGATCCCGCCTCTGACTTTTGTGCCCCAAGGGAAAAGCATTACGGTGTAATACGGAGTCCACAAACCAAAGCCGTTGAAGTAGCTTGGATCGGCTGGCGGCATTATGGTGGGCATCGGCATATATCCCTTCGCACATGTCGTCAATAATTTCCGCCACGTAGAAGCTGTCCGGTTGGTCAGCAAGTTGTGCGGCTTCTGGAGGTTGCTCATCATTGCATTGAAGGGCAGCAGCAATGTCGGCCCGTGTTATGTCAATAGCTTTGCCTTGCACTTTCGAAGAGAGGGCAGCTATCTTCCTGCAGTCATGAGATAGGTGGACATAAAACTCGATCACCAATTTTCTGTAAGCAGTGGGGGTGACCGGCTTGAAAAGCTTCTTTAGCTCCCGTCGCTTGAACTCGGCGACCGCCCATTGAGTCCCCTCAAGATTTTCAAAGTCTTCGCGAATGGCGAAAGTGGTCTCAAATAGCAGCTCCCGTTCCTCAAAAGTGGGCGGGGGAGAAATGGCTCGGGTATCAGACCCTCGGGAGGACGAAGCTCGAGTTCTTGGCATGATGAGCTTGATTGGGGACTTTTGTCGAACACCTGGCGTGCACTAGAGATAGGCAAAATTGCAAAACAACACAACTTCGCTCAAAACCCCCTGCAAAAACATCCAAATCCAACCACAACAAAGCAATGTGGGTGGATGAACACCCACAATTGCAGAAATATGAGAAAAAAAAAATAATTCAAAAGTGCTCGTGGTTGGGGTGTTGATGGGAATGGGGAATGGGGTGTAAAGTAGAGGTGGTGAAAAGTACCTGGTATGGTTGCCGGAGAAGACAACCGTGTGGTGGTTGTGTGGTAGAAGTGATTAAAAATGGTGGACGAGTGGTTGTGCCGGAGGTGCGTGGGTGCCTTAGAGAGGTGTACGGCGCAAGGGGGGAAGAAAATTTTATGGGGGGTGGGGAGAAAGTGACCTAAAATAGGTCACGTGGTGTGCTGTCCGAGTGCAATCGATCGCACACATAGTGCGATCGATCGCACTCGGCCAAGGATGTGTGTGTTGATTCTGTGATTGCGATCGATCGCAATCACAGAATCACCATACATATATATATATATATATATATATATTTTATGCAATTATTATTTTTTTTAATTTTTATTGCATAATGTACAACAACTTCGATCATGATATGATCAAATGATTGATCAAACTTGAAACAATTGAAATTGAATGTTTGATTAGACATCCAATTGGTCCAACCTAGTGCATTCGTTTGATCGATCGTGATAACATCAAATAATCGAACAAAATTCAAACAAATTAAATGTTCGATCGAACATTGAATTGAACTCTAAGCATTTTCCATTATATTAGTGCATTACTTAAATTGATCGGGATACAATCAATAAAACTTGACATGATTGAAGGTTCAATCAAACATCTGCTAAAATCAATTCCGATCGATACTATTACATATTAGTTCGATTGATCGCGATATGATTAAATGATCGATCAAACATCCGATCGATCCTAATGAATTAGTTCGATTGATTGCGATATGATTAAATGATCGATCAAACATCCGATCGATCCTAATGAATTAGTTCGATTGATCGCGATATGATTAAATGATTGATCAAACATCCGATCGATCCTAATGAATTAGTTCGATTGATCGCGATAGGATCAATCGTTCGATCAAACATCCGATCGATCATAATGAATTAGTTCGATTGATCGTGATATGATTAAATGATCGATCAAACATCCGATCGATCCTAATGAATTAGTTCGATTGATCGCACAAATATCCTATTAGTGTTATAATTTATTTACTTCATTTTTGATCGATCAAACATCCGATCCGATCGATCCTAATAAACATACAAATTAGTGTCATATTTATTTACTTCATTTTTTATTCTTTTTCACTTCTCTCATTCTATAATTCTAGTGCAATTTTTTCTTTTCTTTTTGAATTTCCCTTTATTGACAAATCAGGGCATCTGTCTCCAACACTAATCTAATCTTCAACTGTCCACGTATCAGGCCATTTTTTTTTTTTTAACAAAAATTTAAAAACAATAACAAAATATCTCAATATATAAAATACTAAAAACTACTTTTAATTTTATATTATATTACAACCAAAGCAAAAAAATAAAACACACACACACACATTTTAAAAAATATTAAAATTTAGAGCATCTCCAGTAATATTTTTAAACTAGCTTTTTAGTTAAATTTAGTTATTTTGTTAACTTTTCTTGCTCCAATAGACACTGTAAAATAGAAGATTTTCCTATTACTGCTACAATGAACTTTCAAGAGCATCTTCAGCAGTAAGATGTATTCTACCTAGTCAAAGCACAATTCTATATTTTAGCTACTCATTTTTTAATACCAACTCCATATTCTTTGTTTTATTAAATATTATTTTTTAATCTTTTTTTTTTTTTTTGATTCGGGATTGCTTTTGCATCATCTTGTAAATTGCAATAGAATTGATTCACGTAGGATATCCGTGTGTTATTTTTATTAAATGTTTTTTGGAATAAATAATAAATAATTAATCATTGTAGTTTACCTAAATTACAAATTTCTTCATATCGTATTAAAGTAAAATTAAAGGTACAAAATTTGACTTCAGGGAATAAACTGTTTATTTTTTTAAAATATCTAAAGAACCGTACATTTGATTTTACTTTGTTAAAAGAATATGGGTATTATAAAAATATAACAAAATAAGTAGACTTTTTGATACAATTTGATAGTTTGACAGGCTACTGTAGTTTGGAGGATTTTTATTTATATTTTTCTCTTTTATTTTTTTTTTGTAAATAAAATACCCCAAATATTTAGCTGCACAAAAAAGTTTACCAATAGCTTTTTTGTGAACTAAATTTTCACAAAAAAATTTCAGAACTAAAATTGGCGGGGGTTCTAAAATTTTGGGAACTAAATTTTCACCAACCTAAAGACCTCCCGCCATTCGTCTCTCACTCTCACTCTCACTCTCACGCTGTCTCTCACTCTCACTCTCTCACTCTCTCGAGCTCACTCTCACTCTCTCCCTCCCTCTCTCTCGAGCTCTCTCTCTCTCTCACTCACTCCACGCAAGTTTCTCTCTCTCCGGCAGCTGTTTCCGGCGCACCTCTCTCACTGCCAGCTCTCACTCCAGCGAACTTAACGCTCTCTTGTAGCTCTCTCAGGTATGAGTTTCTCCTAAACCCTTGCAAACCTTAAATGCCTCTCAATCACTCAAATAGTATCCATGAATTGTGATTTGAAGAAATGGGTAAAGAAAAGGGGCAAGAATGGGTAAAGAAAGCGTGAATTCTTATAAATTCAAACTCTAATAGCTCAAGAATGAGTAAATAATGAATTAGTTTCACAATATTTCTTTACCCATTCTCAAATGAATTACTTTCACAATATTGCTTCATTTCTCATGAAATTGCTTGTAAATTCAAACTCTAATAGCTCAAGAATGGGTAAATAATGAATTAGTTTCACAATATTTCTTTACCCATTCTCAAATGAATTAGTTTCACAATATTGCTTCATTTCTCATGAAATTGCTTGTTCCAATGAAATTGCTTCAATTCTCATTATCCCACAGCCTGGGAGCTTAGGATCTGAAAAGAAGCTCTATATGCAATTTATTTCTTATAATTATACTTAGCATCCAAAGGCTACTCTTGATTAAAGCTAAAGGTTTTAAGATACACTTTGTGGTGCTAAACAAAAATCATCAAACATATATGAGAAAAATGTCAGAGCTTTGTTACAAAAAATATTATGCTTGTAGAATTAGAACATATATGTAGTTATCCTACAGGGCAAACATGACAAAGTGTGATTAGTTATCAACAAATATAACTTGGTTGAGAAAATACCTGCACTAAAAAACTAGGTGCTGTTATGAATCCCAGTTTGCTGAGCTCCATAGATGCATCATACTGCCAATTAGTCAATGGGACAAATGGTTAGTGTTTTTCCTAACAAAGAAATAGACAATTCTGACATAATTAACATTAAACAGTATACTAAAGAGACATGAAGATGAGTTTTGTACAGAGCATCCATTGCATGTAAAACAATGATAATTTTGCTGGACTTTATATATCTGAGATTCTTCTCAATTAGGAAACAGGGTCCATGCTGTTAGTTTAGGTTATGTAAAATAATTAATGTAAATTCATAACTTCCATCATTAAAAAAATGAAAATACGAAGATACAAGAGGTTTGTTTATTCAGCTTCATTCCTGGCCAAGTGCATCCCAAAATAAACACTCAAGCCACCTTATAAGCTTATACCTGGTTTCTAACACATGCAGCTTGCAAGTATAATCTTGGAAACCAATGTTACAAGAAACCTACCTAATGAGGCCAAATGACATCATCATGCCTCAAGATGGTGTAAAAATATATATATAGAGGTTCTAGATGAAGTCTTCCAATTAAATGTCCTACATGTCATGTTAGAATTGGCTCCCTTCAATGAAGCTAGCAACTTTAAGGTCCTCTAAATGTCTGGTGTATAAGAGCATATGAACTGAAAAAAAAAAAAAAAAAAAAAATATGCATCCATTTTACTTAGATCCTATCAATCCATAACCCCTTCAAAAGTCATAAAGAAAAAAAAAATACTGATATGTATTTGTGCTTGTATATTTGAGATGTTAAGGGCTGTAATATACTACACCTGAATGCCACCATCTTCACCAAATTTACCATGTATAACTGGTAAATTTGTGTCTACAGAAGCAGGAAGATGTTCTGCAAACGCCTATCTGCGATCGATCGCATCAGGCCTGCAATCGATCGCAGAGTACTCTGATTCTCAGTTTGAGCTTCTGATCCTGCGATCGATCGCAGTTTGCTCTGATTCCCACCTTGAGCTTCTGGTACTGCGATCGATCGCACGTGACCGCGCTCGATCCCCTAAGGACAAGCTTTAACATATATAAACACATATAATCTTTTGTGGTTCCATTAAACTTCTCTTCTTCTCTTGTTGTTGTATTAAACCTTGCTTCTTCTCTTATTATTACTTTTAGATTAGTATTAAGTCTTATTCTTAGATTACTATTATGTTATTAATTTTCTACTTCACATCTACTTCTGTTATCAAAGTTGGTATGAATTATAATTGTATTGTCTTTTCTATTTAAGTTCAATAAGGAAGCAGCACATTAAACTTGAAACAAGACAACATTCTATAATAAATATCAAACCTAACAACAATACTAAAAAAATGTAAAACTGTCATTGAGCTAAACTAGTAAATAAATTACAAATAGAAATTTGTTCTAAACTAGTAACCCACTTCTAGAATTCTCTCATTACCCATGCTCCTTTTAAACTTTCCCTCCCTTAATATTTGAGAACAGACCTCCCATTTAATTCTATTAATTCAATTCTTAAGAATCTGATCTTCTAATTCCCTTGTGTGCGTACATGTACGTAACGAATAACCTTTAATAGGGACATCAATATGGATAGGAGTTGGATGCGGGAAAGTACTCGATGTTCAGAGCGATTTCAAAAAGGTGTGGAAGAATTCATGGGAATGGCAGTTAAATCAGTTGATTCACGTGATATGACAAAGTGTCCATGCCGTGATTGTGCAAATCGATATTATTCTCATATTAGCGAGGTGAAGGGTCACTTGTATATGAATGGATTTACTCCGACATACACTAGATGGATATTTCACGGGGAAGAAGATCATTTTAGGGAAAACACTTCTACAAACATGCACACACATACAAGTGAAATGATGGAGGAGGTTGATGCAGTTGAAGAATTGTTAGACGATGTATGTATGGGGACATTTGTTGATGCTAACATCGGAGAATCCTCTACTTCACAGGGCCCCACAACTGATAATCACGAACAAACAAGCTCCTTCTACCAATTTTGGGAAGATGGTTTACGAGAACTTTATCCAGGCTGCAAGAAATTTACACAAATTGCTTTTATACTGAAGATGCTTCATATAAAGGTGTTCTGCAACATGAGTAACAAGGCGTTTGATATGATGATTGACTTGATAAAGACGGTCCTCCCAGATGGAGAGACATTGCCACGCTCGTATAGAGAAGCAATACAGTTTAGGCGACACTTGGGATTCGGTTACGATAAGATACATGCATGCAAGAATGGTTGTGTGCTTTTTTGGAAAGAACATGCAGACAAAGTGGTATGCCCAAAGTGCAACAATTCAAGATGGATTGATGGCAAAGGCAGAAAAAGTAATATTCCTCAAAAGGTCTTACGGTATTTCCCAATAAAATCGAGGTTACAACGGTTGTTTATGACAAAAGAAATGGCCAAGGAAATGCGGTGGCACAAAGAAGGTCGAGAAGATGATGGCAATACTCTCAGACACCCCGCCGATTCTATTGTATGGAAAGAGTTTGATAAAAGACATGAGTGGTTTGCAAGTGATTCCCGCAACGTGCGGCTTGGCTTAGCAAGTGATGGTTTCAACCCATATGGTAATATGAGTACAACATATAGCATATGGGCAGTAATGTTAACGGTGTACAATCTCCCTCCGTGGATGTGTATGAAGAGTCCAAATTTGATGTTGCCCCTTATTATCCCAGGCCCTTCAGATCCTGGAAAGAATATTGATGTATATTTGCGGCCATTGGTTGATGACTTGAAAGATTTATGGAATGAAGGCATACGCGTGTACGATGCATCAAAGAAAGAGACATTTCAATTGCATGCGACATTACTATGGACTATAAATGATTTTCCTGCATATGGAAAATTATCTGGGTGGTCTACAATTGGAAAGCTTGCATGTCCAGTATGTAATAAGGATACATCGTTCAGGTATTTGAAGTATGGGCATAAGGTGTGCTTCATGTGTCATCGTCGGTGGCTTCCTCAAGAGCATCCATGGCGCAAAAGAGGAGATTTGTTCGATGGTACAGAGGAGCATAGATTGCAACCTGAAGAATTGTCTGGAAGTCAATTGTTGAAACAGCTAAGAGATGCTGAGGGTTTGCAATTTGAAAAAACAAGCGGGAGAAAGAGAAAGAACACAGATGTTGTGTTGAATTGGAAGAAGAGAAGTATTTTCTTTGAGTTGCCTTACTGGTCAAGCTTGAAACTACGTCATAATTTAGATGTAATGCATATTGAGAAGAACATATGTGAAAGTATCTTAGGTACGTTGATGAATATCGATGGGAAGACCAAGGACACAGTCAAGGCACGAAGAGATTTACAGTTGATGGGTATACGTAAAGAATTGCATGTGCAGCCAAATGGTGAAACTTATAGGATGCCACTTGCGAAGTACACCTTGACAAGAGATGAGAAGAAGAGTTTATGTGAGTGGTTGAAAGGTGTTAAATTTCCTGACGGGTATGCATCTAACATTGGTCGATGTGTGAACAAGCTTCCTGGTAAAATTTCGGGTATGAAAAGCCACGATTGTCATGTCTTCTTACAGCGCTTGCTTCCTGTTGCAATTCGAAATTTCTCTACGTCGGAAATACAAACAACATTGACCGAGTTCAGTACATTTTTTACGCAGTTATGTGCAAGGACGTTGAAAGTTGATATCCTAAAACAAATGAAAGTCGACATTGTAATAATTTTATGCAAAATGGAAAAAATATTTCCGCCAGCTTTTTTTGATGTTATGATCCATCTAGCACTTCATTTACCTCGGGAGGCCGAGCTTGCTGGTCCCGTACAAAACCGTTGGATGTATCCGTTCGAAAGAGAACTTGGAAGATATAAGAAGTGGACGCATAACAAAGCGCGTCCAGAGGGGTCTATTGTCGAGTGTTACTTAGCTGAGGAGAGCTTGACCTTCTGTTCCAGGTACCTTCGGGGGATTGAGACAAGATGGAACCGTGAACGGAGAAATGTTGACGTTGATGTTGTAGAAATGAGCCAGCGCTTGGATGTGTTCTCCCAACGAGTTCGGCCGTTAGGAGCAGCTAAATTAGTAACACTGGATGCTAATGATTTTGCTAGGGCACGATGGTATGTGCTTACCAATTGTAACGAAACAGCCTCATATTTGGAGTAAGTTTAGTAATGGCCTTTGTGTTTTACTTGTTACGACATGTTATAATTGTAGGGTTGATGATCATTTACCAATACGTTTATTTTTCATGCAGTGAACATTATAATATGATCAAAAGAGAAGGCGGCCGTGACATTGATAAAAAGCATGAGGCTAACTTTGAACGTTGGTTCCATAAACGTTTATACAATAGTGGGCGTACTGCAGACAATGACTCAAAACACTTATATGATCTTGCATGTGGGCCTGATCGTCATGTTAGATCGTATAGAGGTTGCATCGTGAATGGGGTTAGGTATCACACAAAAGAATGTGCAGAAACTCGTACTACCCAGAACAGTGGTGTTTCTGTTTCAAGTGAGGACGAAACCTCAATAACGAAGTATTATGGTGAGTTAAAAAATATTCTAGAGTTACGTTACCCTGGCCAAAATCTCGTGTACTTGTTTGAGTGCGATTGGTGGGACACTAGGAGTGCAACAGGAGTACGAATGGACCAAGGCTTCACGATTGTGAATACTTCTCGTAAATGGTGTGAATCCGACCCGTTCATCTTAGCATGTCAAGCTTCGCAAGTGTTTTACTTGGTTGATCCCAAATTGGGTGGTAATTGGAAAGTGGTGCAGAAGTGGATCAATAGAGACATCTATGATATTCCAACAGTACAAAAGGGAGATAATACAGAAGATGACCAAAGACTCAGTGGTGACGTATACCAGGAAGGTGAATGTGTTGTGGGTAATATGGTCTTTGTTGATGAAGCGAATGTTGAAGCCTCCACTCAATTACGTAGAGATGATGCGACAATAGCAATTGACGAATTATATATTCAACTTGATGCAAGCATGTTTGCCAACGATAACTTGCCGGACGAGGACCATTATACAAACTTTGATGAGGAAGAGGAGTTATGTAGCGACAACGATATAGACTCTGAACACGAACAATCATCTTCAAGTAACAGTGATACAGATTCTGAATATGAATCTGATGATGAAATGTGTTGAACACATAAGCTCAAATTTGGTGTAAGTACAAAGTGTATTAGCATATTTAATGAAATTGATGCTCTCTCTCTCTCTCTCTCTCTCTCTCTCTCTATATATATATATATTGTGGTGTTTTTTTTTTTTTTTTTACTAGCATGATTATTGTATGTTTGTCAAAAATATTGAACATGCTATATGGTTATAAATTGACTAATATAATTTTGTAGTTTTTGACTTGTTAGCAGATTGATCATAACAATGACAACAACAGGACGCAAACGTGTTCCAGCAGCACGAGGCCGAGGCCGAGGCCAAGGTCAAGGTCGGGGCCTTATTGACGAGCATGAGAGTCCGACTCTCAATTCTGGGTTTGGTGATACAGATATGCAAGTGTTGCCCTCGCCCCCCCTCCTCCTCGAGTCAGTGGATGGGCATCCTTCGCATGAGTCTAATAATCCTATTCACTCAGTGGCAGGATTGGATTCACAGGGAGCCGCCCCTACTTCATCTTGTAAGTTCATGAATTTTGTATTTATGAACTGTTATTTTTGTATTATTTTGGTTTGTTATAGACATTTGACAATATACTTTTCCAAATATAACTTACTACGTTACCATGTTTTGCGTAACAGCTACCACGTCTGTCAGAAGTGTAAGGGGTAAGGCCAAGTGTAGAAAGTTGAGTGACCACATACTTAAGCATGGTCCCTTAGTGCTAAACATCCCAAATAGACACCGGGCACCTGTAGGCGAGAATGCATCATGGTTTGCAAGCAAGATTGGGGAGATTATTCGTAACATGTGCGAACTCCATCACGGTGAATGGAAAAAGGTCCCAGCTGAAGAAAAGAGCAAGTTGTTGTTTCATGTTCAGGTATGAATATCAATGTAATGTTTAATAATATGTTTCGTATAGAAAATTAATGTGACACATTTTTTACCATTGTTTTCTTATCTATTATGTATCAGTCAAACTTCGCACTGAATATGGAACGATACGAGCACATCAAAGCTGTTGAACATAAATTGGGTCGTGCATATGCTAGGCTTCATTCGAACTTGTATAGGGATCATTACAAGAAATATTTTGACGGCATTGATAAAGACGATGATGAGGGGATTGCCAAGGCTAAGGCTATTGGGAGGGAAAATGTGCCAGCAGGGTATGGTCCTCAACAGTGGAACCTAATATGTGACTCATTTGATAACGGTAAATGGAAGGTAAATATATATTATTATACTGATTAGAATATTCAAATTGATATAATTTGCATGCACTTGAAGACATTTTATGAATAATTGTGTTTTTTTTTTCTTTCCAAATTTCATAGAAAAAGTCTGAACGAAATACCCTAAACAGAAGCAAATTGGAAACAAATCACACAGCTGGGACTTGTTCATTTGTCAACGTCATTTACAAAAAGGTAAGTATCTCGTACCATAATTTAATGAAAGTAACGTTATTTAGTGTAAACTTTGATTATATGTATTAAATGTAGGAACAAGAAACAAAAGTGAAGCCTAATCCTGTTGAACTATATGAGGTTACCCATACAAGAAAAAAGGATAAACAGTTTGTGAACGACAAATGCAAAAGTCTATATGTAAGTAACTGTTTACGCTCCGATCATTAAGTTGATTAGTGAAGCACATGAATAGTAAACTTGCATGAAGTATATGTTAAACTAAGACCAACTATGACTTGTGCAGCTTCAAATGCAAGAATTAACGACCAGTGAGGCCTTAGAGGAAGGCAATGTGGAGGGAACAAGTGTGGATGACCGAATGCAAGAAATAGTCACACAAGTACTAGGGGGCCGACGAGCTGGGCACGTTAGAGGAATGGGATGCGGTCTTATTCCTACCCCTTTAGGAACTTCATCTCAAGCGTTCACCCACTTCGACAACCACGATGAGTGTAGGAGAAGACAAGAAGATACTCAAAGCGAGCTTCAACAGACTAGAATTGAACTTCATCAGTACAGGGAGAATTTGCAAGCCAACGTTGAGGAAACGAACAAATTAAAAGCCACTGTTGAGTTCTTAATGTCACGTATTGGAGGGTTAGTGAAACTCTACCTATGCATTAATTTTACAAAAACACACATACTAAGTAATCGTTAAAAAGCTTATTGATCATTATATGAAATTTTATTCTCTTAGGTCTGGAGGGAGCTTGCTTGGAGGTGCATCAAGTGAAGCCAACAATTGAGGGAGCTTTGGAATAACTTTATTTAGGATGTACTATTTGATAGCATCTATTTGTGATATATTTTTTGATACTATGAATTTGGATAGTTGTTGGTACTTTCTATTTGCTAATGTGTATTTGACTATTTGTTGATCGTGATCTGTTTGGTAATGTATATTTGTTGGTACTTTTTATTTGGTTTATATTATATTAAGATATTCGCAAAATTTTTGGTTCAACAACTTTTGAGTTAGTAAATCTCCCTTGACATGGTTATCAAGGTTAAAGAACTTTGAGTAAACAATGCAAGGGAGTAATAATATCTTTCTAAATTTTATTTTTAAGTGTATGCAGGATGACAAGAGTACAAGAAAGTTAAACCACCCAAGCAGGTTCTCGCTTTAATATATTTCATGAAGAAACACATTTTTAGTATCTCTTTCTCTATCATTTTGGGTTTCATTTTCATTGTCTTTGATATTATATATTGGTTCATTGTGGTAGATTACTCAAATTGCTTATGAGGATGAATTGGCAAGGAAGAGAATGCAGATAAGTACTTTATTTTGGGTTTTGGAATTTTGCTGCCCATGAATTGTAAAACATATATTTAATAGTTTTCTCCCTTGGCAGGTTTGGTTAATGGGGCAGGTCTCACATATTTTTTATGATTTTGATGAGGTTAGTCATTTTGAGTTATGTTTCTTGTGGGCATTTAGATTAGTTTGATTATTTCATATATTAATTGATTCATCAAACAATGTTGTTGTGTACTTAAACATAAATGCAATGTTTCTTATAGAGGTACTCTACGTGCATTTTATTTGCCCATGCATGGAGTTATGTTTCTCCGGATAAGTTTTCCTGCTGAATTCTTTTAGTGTTGGTTTCTTCATAGTGAACTTTTTTTTTTGGCCTCAATCTTGTTATTAGGCGCACAGTGCTTATCATGGTGTTGGCATTGTGAAATTGATGGGCCGTAGCAGTAGATATATAGCTATGCATGCATCCCTAGCTAGTGGACAAATTGACATATGTTTGATTCATGAGGTACTTATTACTAGCAATTAATTGGATAGTTATCTTTGTGAGCTGTTACTGATTCTACTGATATGCACATCTAAGGTATCTTTTAATTTGCACGGGCTTCATGGTGTTTTGAGTCATCTGAAATACCTGATTGAGACAAAGGGTTCAGCTGTTATTTGTGTCGCAGAGGGAGCACGGCAGGTGAGTTACGTAAGGAATTCATATTTTCGCTTTTGGGTTGAAAACTATTAATTGATCAGGTGATTTAAATTGTGCAGTTCTTTTTTGGCTTCATGAAATACTGTGAAAAACTGCCTGTGTTCATTTCATTGCATTGCATATATCTTATAACTTCTTCATTATATTTTTCCCCAAGATAAAGAGTAAAATTCAGTATGTTATTGTTTTTTGATGCAGAATTTTATTCAGAAAACTAATGCTAAAGATGCGTCTGGGAACATTGTATTTGGAGATTTCGGTGTCCACATTCAACAAGAGGTTGGTGGTTGTATTTTGACTAATTTCATGTGGTCTTCATCTCTCCATGACTCTTGAGACAAGTTAAGTGGGTTGATAAATAATGAGCTGACTGAAAGTCTAATTTTTAACATCAATTGATATGTGTTGCATGGATAAGAATGGATTGCAGTTTGGCCTTTTAGTTGTCATTTGTCGGAGTTACAAATATGATATATTTTAAGCCTTCAAGATCTTACTCTATTAGTGACTCTTTTTGCTAAGACTAGTTAGTTGACTTTTGATGTTATTTGTGTGAATTGTTCTTCACTTGAACTGGAAATCATTAGAAAACCTACTGATGCTGCGATTGATCGCACTTGGAGTGCGATCGATCCCAAAATTTCGAAAACCTACTGATGCTGCGATCGATCGCACTTGGAGTGCGATCGATCCCAAAATTTCGAAAACCTACTGATGCTACGATCGATCGCACTTGGAGTGCGATCGATCGCAAATTTCCGAAACCCTACTGATGCTGCGATCGATCGCACTTGGAGTGCGATCGATCTCCAAAATTTGAAAACCTACTGATGCTGCGATCGATCGCAGTTTTTTTTTTTTTTTTTAGGACCATTAGGGTCGACAAATGTTGACCCTAATGGTCGTCAATTTTTTTTAATATTTTTGGACCATTAGCGTCCACATTTGTGGACGCTAATGGTCGACTAATTCTTTTGTGTACATCATCTTTAGAGTCAAACACATGCATCTTTTAGGGTCGATAAAGTGGACGCTAAAAGTCATCATTAGGGTCGACTCTAAGTGGACGCTGATAGTTAGTTTTTTTTTTAAATTTTTTAGGACCATTAGTGTCCACAAAAGTGGACGCTAATGGTTTAACTATCAGCGTCCACTTTGATTTAGACGCTAATAGTTATTATTATTATTTTTTTAAAAGGGCCATTAGGTCCATAAAGTCGACCCTAATGGTTAACTAAAAGTGGACGCTAATGCTTGACTATTAGGGTCGACTTTCGCTTCCGTTTACATCATCTTTAGGGTCCAAACATTGTGACTTTTAGGGGCGATAAAGTGGACGCTAAAAGTGATCATTAGGGTCGACTTTTAAGTGGACCCTGATAATCAGACATTTGATCATTAGGGTCGGACTATTAGCGTCGACACCTTTAGGGTCGAAAACAACAGCGTCCACTTTAGGGTCTTTAGGGGCGACTTTAAAGACCTAATTTCTTGTAGTGCATTTACCATCACTCCATCTCTGAGATTGATGTCAAGAAGGCGGTTCTCCCAAACGGGCCAGATGCAGGTGGCCTGGCCACCCCTATGGCCAAAGAGGGTGGCCAGCCACCCCCCAAATGGCCAAGAGCTACCCAAATTTTTTTTTTTATTTATTTATTTATTTTTTAAATATAATTTTTTAATTTTTTTTTTAAAATTAATTATATGACACGTGGCGACCTCTGATTGGTGCTGAGTTGCGTTCTACTAAGTTTTGGAGGAAATTTTAACGGAGGTGCCATCTTTGTCTTCGTGAAAATCACAGGTACCTTTTGTGATAAAAATGAAATCCTAAGAGAAAAAAAAAATAAAGTCTTGAAACCCTAGAGGGCAAAAGAGTATTTAAAAACATAAAGAGTTAAATACTTTATGTTGGGAGTTAAATACTTTAAACTTAACCCAAATGGCTAATAAACATGACAGTTGGGAGTTATTAAAAAGTTCATAATTGATACCTAAAAAAAAAGGTTCATAATTGAAGATAAACTTGCTTTGTGCTAGTAGTGAATATGAATTTCATGAAAATCAAATGATCATTAGCTAGTTTGTGCTTAGATATGTTGATCTTACCAATCCAAGCTTGGCCTTTATGTGTTTGATACGATCAATAGAGAATGTCATGGTTGATATTGTGATTGGCCGAAACACTACTCCTTTATCCCCAGACCTTATTGGTGTCCGATCGTCCTTAACCAAAGTGCTCTTCAAAATGCTCCATCCAAAATCCGATAGAGAGTTAGAGATCAAGGGAAGGATTTGAAACGCTTTTGCAAGAGCACTTTTATTATCACTTTCTAGTTCTGTGTGTGGGCGTGACGGCAATGTTAAGCTTGAATACGTGAACTTCCCATAGTGGTTTGCTTTGGGGAAAGTGATCCATTGCTATTTTTGACATGTAATCGTCAAGATATGCATCGTATGATGTTGGTGACAATCCGGCAGGGAAAATGGGGACATTAATATGGTCTTCAAGTTTCACTTCTACTCTTTTCCATTGTCTATCACCTTTTTGGTCCATAACCTATTCCACAAGTGTGATGGGGTAAATAAAAAATTTAGAGAAACCCTCCTATGCAGTCATGCTGCGAAAGGAGGGTTTTGCAGCATCTAATAAAAGGACACCTCACATAAAGGGAAAAAATGCAAAAGAAAAAAAAAAAAAACCTACACCCTAATGCACCTGATTTTCAACTAAAGAAGAAAGAGAAGAGAAAGAAGAAGATCGTGGGTTTGCAGACCCACGGTGCTGACCCACAGCCGGCTTGGATCTCCACGACTAGGTATCGCCGGCTGTAGATTTGCTGAAATGCTGGCCGCGTGGGTCTTACTCCGATGGGTCTAATTTTTTGGTTTTTTCTTTGGTTTTTTCTGATGGGTCTTGCTCTGGTTTGGGTCTGGTTTTTTGGTTTTTTCTGATGCGTCTTGCTCTGGTTTGGGTCTGGTTTTTTGGTTTTTTCTTTGGTTTTTCACATGGCTCCAACACCGTGAGTGATAGCATGACTCTGGTTTTAGGGTGATAAAATCCCAAAAAGGGTTAACATTCCCCTCTAGGTTTTAGTTTTGAATACAAAATTGAATTTTGAGGCATTAGAAACGAATTTTGTTGCATTATAATTGATTTTTGAGACATTAGAAATTTATATTAAAGCATTAGAATCGATTTTTGAGGTTAGGTTTGGTAGAAAAGTCGCAGGAGAGTTGACCCACGGCTGGGTCACGGCCAGACCCAACGGTTGGGTCTGCCGCGACCCAGCCGTGGGCCACGCTTGACTCAACCATGGGTCACACCAGACCCACGGCTGGGTCTGCCATAGCTGGTGGGTTCGTTGTCACCGATGGTTTCATTGTCGCCGGGGTAGGTGGTTTGGTTCTTTGTTTTCTATTATCTAGTGTTTTGATTTCATTTTGTCAAAATAAGCTTTGTGATGTGTCACCTTGTGGTTAGATGCTGCCAAAGACCCATTTTGCAGCATGACCACATTGTAGGGGCTCCCAAAAATTTATCATTTTACTCTACCCTACAAATTGTACATTTGAAAATCAGTAATATAGACAAAATTAAAGATAACATTTGCTATTTTCCCTAAAAAAAGGGGAGCACATAAGAAGACAAGATGATCATACCACATGGAGAGAAAAAGAAAAAGAAAATATTGTTATATCATTTCTCAAAAAACTGAAAATTCCTATAAGAATATGGAGTTTTCAGTATTACTCTTTTTATAATATCCTAAGAAAAAAAAAAGTGTCATGTCTATAGTAATGTTTTGACTTTATCATTCACCACAAAAAAAACAAGGTTTAGCGACATGGTTATTTGGGGCATTTTTGGCCAAAAAAATGTCCCTATTGATTTCGCAACGCTTGATTAGGGGCACTTGGGACACGTCGGTTTTTATGGCGACTAGAATTTAAGATTGAGACGTTTTTTTTACTAAAGAGCGCCTCAAAAAGGGGATGTTTGGAACAAAGCGCCCCCTTTTTTAAAAGGGGGCGCTTAGTTGTGAAAAATGCCCCCTTTTTTAAATAGGGACGCTTCCTAGGCAAGCGCCCCCTTTTTTAAATGGGGGCGCTTCCCCTCATTCTAAAATTGGGGCGCTTGATTAGGAAGCGCCCCCGTTTTTAAATGGGGGCGCTTCCTAGGCAAACGCCCCCATTTAAAAAAGGGGGCGCTTCCTAATCAAGCGCCCTAATTTTAGAATGAGGGCGCTTCCTAGGCAAGCGCCCCCTTTTTTAAAAGGGGTCGCTTGCCTAGGAAGTGCCCCTTTTTTAAATGGGGGCGCTTGCCTAGGAAGCGCCCCTTTTTTAAATGGGGGCACTTGCCTAGGAAGCGCCCTCATTATAAAAATGGAGCGCTCAGGTGGGCAAGGGGGCGCTTGCGTGTAAAGGGCCCCTATTTCTAATGGGAGCACTTCCACACCGCATAGCGCCTCCAATAATTAATATATAAAGAAAATATTTTTCCCATGCAATCCATATATTTTTTTTTTATTCTCCTGATATACGATACGCAATACAATATTGTATTGCGTATTTTCTCCATAAATATTGAATTAATCCATAAATATTTTCTCCATTCATCAATCTCAAACAATCTTTTATATATATATATCTCACAATACATATTTAATCCATATATACAATCTCATATCTCATAAGACATCTAAATCCAAAATGATGATGTCATAAACACAAAGAGTACCACATCTTAAAGAGTTAACAAAAATTGTACCATACATATGAAATAAAATAACCAAAACGATATCATAAACACAAAGTGTACCACCTCTTAAAAGAGTTCACAAAAATTATATATTGCTCGTAAACGGCCAGTGTATTCTGCATTCTCCATGACCTTGGCATAAGCGTCATCAGTTGCCCAATTTATTCATCCATGTGTCAAGCTTGAGCTTACTGCAATGTCTTGTGAACTCAGAGCCCTCATCTTCTCCTATATTTATATAGAATATGGAATAGTGTTACGCACCAACTAATCGACTCATAAAGACTTACAATATTATAGTGTTTTTGAAAAAATAAACACATGCATACACAAATTAAATATACAAGTTAATCACATACAACTTTGTCCTCAATGTCTGTATTGAGGAAACTGCTATGTTACATGGTGAAATGCTTAGAATTTAATTTTTTGGAGCAGATAACTTTTTGGGAGGCATGTCTTACTCTTACTGATTATTATTTAAGACACCTTTTCCTTAGATTGCAACATTGATGATTAGCTAAGAGTTTAGATTTGCCTTATTTGGTTTTGACTCTAAAATAAATTTTCTTTACTGTTTTACCTAGTGCCCATAAACAAATTTCAAAATGATACAATAGTCAAAATTTAGCAGTAGAAGGGGACTTCAATGGAGTAGATCACTATTGATGATGCTATATATTTTTCTACCCTTTCAACACATCCGTGCAAAGTATTTTCTCCTAATGAAAATATTATTTGATCTCAAATTTCTAGCTAGTATGTGTGAGAAGATTTTTATTAGTTGAAAGTGGCACCTTAATTATCATGAGAAAAATACTTTAAAACTTATTTTTTTTCGAAAATCAGATGATTGACTAATAATTTCCTGATGATAAGATAAATTTTATGGCAAAGATAAGATCTATCTGGTGGATAAGACAATTAAAATTCAAAAAATGACACCAATCTCGACGAGTAATTTTTGATAGTAAAGCAGACTATTCTGGTACTATCAATGAAGAGGAAAAACAAGGAAACATGCTAATAAAGGATAAGGAAAAACAATAAAAAAAAATTAAAAAAAAAAAAAAAGAAGAAGGTATTACGAACGAACTGTACAGTGAAATCAAAACTGAATTAAATTTGAAAGAACACTACAAGACAACCACGGAGATTCTTCAAAATTGTGATTGCTGCATTCAACAAACCAACTACACCCTAAAAGCAGAGAAAAATTTGCTGAATTTAAAATCTCTAATTCTCCTAAAAATTATAATACATCAAAAATTTGACTATTAGAATCCTAAATCGACAACTTAAAGAGACAGCAGATACAAAGAAAAACAGAGACAGAGAGAGACTCACTAGTACAAGAACGTAGAGAGAGGCAGGCTGGTTTCGACTGGAGAAGATGGCCTGTGGGTTGGCCAACCGTGCGGGTCACTGGGCGCTAGAGAGAAAGATAGGAAAATTGAGATTGAGAGAGGGGCAACTGGCGCTGTAGAGAGAGATATGGATCGATATATATTGAGGGAGAGGGGAGAGGCTAGGGATCAAAAATATATATCAGGATATATATATATATATATATCCTGATGCAAAGAGGGGGGACTGGCGGGCCGCGCGGGGAGAGGTTAGGGAAAATATATATTGAGGGAGAAATTAAGTCTTAGAGCGGGAGCTGAGGAATCAAAAGGAAAATTAAGTTCCCGCTCGCAAAAACAAAAAATATAAATATATTAAAATTAAAAAACACTTATAAATTTATTTATAAAAATAAAAAGTAAATACAAAAATTAAAATACATTTAAAAGAGACTTAAACTAAAAAATATATAAATGCAAAATCAGTTAATGTGGTTGTCTAGATTAAAAATTCATCTATGTGATATAAAAACAAAAATAATACTAATTCAGAAATTATCGGGATAGGCCACAATAATAATTTAATTCCTGTAATCAATTAAATTCTGTCAAAGTAGTTAACGGATTCCATTAGTGTATCACATCATTACCAATAGATACATGTCATTCTTATTTAAAAGTAAATAAATATATTAAATATATAAATTAATTTTAATATTAAAAAAAAATGAGGGCAGGGATCGTTAGCCACCCCCAGAAATGGCCGGAAGTGGCGTGCGGCCACCCCTAGCCACCATGGGGTGGCCCGCATCCCACCCCTTAGGTGGAGGTGGCCTTTGGGCCATCGTTGATTAATTTGGTTGGGGGTTGGGGGTGGTGCACGGCCACCCCCAGCAAAATCTGGGAGTGGCTCGATGGCCACCCCACCTGCGGAGTGACACGCAAGGCACCCCAAGGTGGCCAAGGGTGGCTGTGCGCCACCCCAATGGGTCGGGGGTGGCAGCGAGCCACCAGGATGGCTCCTTGGCCACCGCTTCCCCCAAAGGGGGTGGCTACCAACCGGCAACCAACCCATATTTTTTTTCAAAAAATAATAATAATTTGTAAATTTTATGGGTATTAATTATTATTTCCCCCCAATGAACTACGACCACTCGATTACCATATACCCCTATATACTACCAACTTTACATTACAACCCCGACCATCAAATTAAACTATATCCTTTCGCTACTAAAACCCACATTCCGTCGGTTAAGGTTGTTTAGTCGGACGGGATCAACCGGCCATCACGTACGTGCGACTAGTTCATAGGTAGGGATTCGGTGGTGAGTGGGTGGGCGTTGGGTTAGAATTAATGAAAAATTTCATAAGATTTATTTGAATTAAAGATACTGTACGGGGAGAGGGAAAATATTGAAGGGAAAAGTATTAGGTGAGAGCTAAGGAATCATAGGTGAGCTTAATTTTTCCTAGGGAAAATTAAGCTCGCGCACTAACAAAAATAATTTCAGTGCGCCTACTATCCAGGTGCCCTTATTTAAGTGCGCCGGCTGGCAAGCATCCCTAATTAGGGGCGCCTGCCAGCTAGGCACCCTTAACAAAGGGCGCCTAGTTGGCAGGCGCCTCTAATTAAGGGTGCCTAGATGGCAAACTCCCCTAATTAAGGGTGCTTGCCAGCCAGGTGCACTTAATTAAGGGCACCTAGCTGGCAGGCGCCCCTAATTAACGGCTCCTAAATGGCAAGCGCCCCTAATTAAGGGCGCCTAGATGGCAAGCGCCCCTAATTAAGGGCGCTTGCCAGCCAGGTGTACTTAATTAAGGGTGCCTAGCTGGCAGGCGCCCCTAATTAAGGGCGCTTGGATAACAGGCGTTTCGAATTAAGAGCGCTTGCAAGCCAGGTGCCCATAATTAGGGGCGCTTGCTAGCCAAGCGCACTTAATTAAGGGCGCTTGCCAGCCAAATGCACTTAATTAAGTGCACCTAGATGGCAGGTGCCCCTAATTAAGGGCGCCTGGATAGTAGGCGTCCCGAATTAAGGGTGCTTGCCAGCCAGGCACACTTAATTAAGGGCGCCTGAATAGTAAGCGTCCCGAATTAAGGGCGCCTGGATAGTAGGCGTCCCGAATTAAGGGCGCTTCCCAACCAGGCGCCGTTAATTAGGGGCGCTTCCCAGCCAGGCGCACTTAATTAAGGGCGCCTATTTAGCAGTCGGCCCTAATTAAGGGCGCCTGGATAGCAGGCGTCTCGAATTAGGGGCGCTTGCCAGCCAGACGCACTTAATTAGGGGCGCCTACCAGCTAGGCGCCCCTAATTAAGGGCGCCTAGATAGCAGGCGTCCTGAATTAAGGGCGCTTGCTAGCCAAGCGCACTTTATTAACTAAATTGGGGCATGTCTTATTGGAATGTCCCGAATTAAGGAGACGTTTTTCTGTGCAGGCGTTGCTAATTTTATTTTGTGTCGTTTACACAATAAAACGTCCCTATAAGGGGATGTTTTATTAAACCGCCTCTATTCCAAGCGTTACTAAACCTTGTTTTTTTTGTAGTGATTCCAAATTATCATTCTTTTTGTTATATCGCATAAAAATTTTAATTTAAATAAGGACAGTTTTTTTTGAAATTGGGTTAAAAGAATTTTCTTCAACCTAATTTATAAAAGTGGCATATGTGTCCATGAATACGTGAGATGCGCATTTTTTTTAATAACAATGACCATGTTGAAATAAATTTTATTAAAAATTCATGTGCATCTGACATGTTATTAAAAAAATGGACTTATATCACTTTTATATACTAAGTTAAAAGAAATTGCTTGATCGAGTGCCACCACAACGGACCATGAATAATTGCGCCGTCACCCTTCTCCTCAACCTGGACCCCCACAATTTTTTTTTCCAAACCCATTTTATTTGGAGATTTCAATGAGGAGGTTCTCCGCCAGCGGTTAACATCCGCCACTCTTTCAAGATGACACATCTTTTCTTCAATTTAATTAAAAAAAAAAAAAAAAAAAAAATTTAAAGAAATATGTTGGGCCTAGAGGCCTAGCTAGTCTTACATAGATATGCCATATATATATATATATATATAAGAGAGAGAGAAAGAGAGAGAGCCTTCTTTCGTTTTGTAACTCCCGAGGAGTTTAATCATCAAAACTAAAGGCATTAAAGCTTAAAACATAATTTGTTGTAAGCTTAATGCGAGTTTTAGAAATTAACGTGATAAAATCTGAAATTTATTTGAGCTAATTTAATGGAAAAAAAAAATATTATTATTATCATTATACACCTTCATAAACACGTGTCCAAAGTTTGGAGTCAATTGGACTTCGTTTGGGGGTCCAATTAAAATAGAAAAGAAAAACGTACTTGAAACTTCAACTCGAAACTTACCTATTTCTTCTTCTAAGAATATAAGAGATGCGTTGTTGGCCATAAGTACAACCCCATAACGCTAAACAAACTTGGTGTTGTGGATGGACTAAAGAATTACATGCGTTGTTGGCCAACTGAAATCAATTTTGTCTGATAGTACGTATAATATATAAAATATCAAACAAATAAAGAATTATAAACACAAATTAATAAGCAAAAGAGATAAATTTTTTTAGGATTTTATACATGCATGCTACGTCATTTTTTTTTTTCTTTTTTTCTTTTTTTTTTTCTAAACCTTCCTAGAATATCAAATGGACTCTTCTCATTACATTTTGCTTGAGACCTTTTACCATTTCTTTAATACAAACACCCTTTTTCATATGTCATTGCCTTAATTGGCCTAACCATATGCATGGAGCCGACCATGACCACCACCACCACCGACTGTCGTTCATGTTCCCGGCCGCTTCTAAATCAGAGAAAAATGTATAACATAAAAAGGAAAACAAAGAGAGAGAGAGAGGGCACCATGACGGAGGAGAAGCGTGGATTGATAGGGAGGAATAAATCCTTGAGCAAAGATATGGTGTGCACGTGGATGTCGGTGATAATTGGAACTTCAATTTCCAAAACGGTGAGAATAAATGCAGATAATGCAGAGCTGTTGAAGTATTGTGCAGTTGGACTCACTGGCTCCAATCCTTCCTTCAACTCCATAATGCTTTCCGTCTTTCTGGCCTTCAATATTTGTGTTGCACTCCCACTCGGACAAGTAATTTAATATGGGAGCAATTGCACACAAAATTAATGTAGCTTGCGACTCCTGCTCTAACCATTTAAACCTAACTAATTATTCCCCAATTGCACACAATAAGTGATGTCTAAATCATACTGACATCCAATTAGCCCCAGTTTGTTTCCATCTAAAACATTTTTCAGCAAAAAAAAATTGACTATTTTCGGTTGTTAATTTGTTTGAAGCTTTGAAAATGGTTTGAAAAATATTTTTGGGTATTTGATTCATATGAAAAATTTTCAAATACTTCTTATATTTTTCTTATAATTTGAACAGCTGCAAGGAAGAGAAATACCGCTAAAATGAGCTGCGACGAAAAAGAGTGTATAAGAATAAAAGGCCCCAAAATAGTATTTATACTATATTTTGTCACGTTCCTAAGCTTAAAAATAAAAAATAAAAAAACCAGTCCAACTACTAGTGGTCCTTAAAAATATTAAAGATAATAAAACCTTAATTGCCAATTCATTGGGATTTGCTTTCAAGCATTTATGAATTGGGTGTTTCTGGTTACTGGTAGGTCAGAAGAAAACTAAATATATGTCGGTATAGAATTTGGAACAGAAAGATAAAACTAGGTTAATTAAGACGATTGGCCGTTTCTGTCAGGCAGGAAGAAAAGCACATTTTCCAATATTTGTAAACATATATCAACTTGGATTTAGCTTACATGTTATTATTAAAATAACACTATGTATGCTGTAATTTAATCAATAGTCAAGATTAAATTTTTCAAAATCTTTTTTTATTTTCTCTCTTATTAAATGCTTATAAAAGAAAGTTAACTTTAAAATTCAATCTTGGCCGTTAACCGCATATAAACCGGATCTCATCAACTTTATCTTTAGCAATGTTTTGGTACTTTGTATGTTCAATTTCAGATTTTTGTTCTGGTAGCTCAGCCATCAAATCATATACTCCCCACCTTTTCGATTCGTGTCGTTGTTGCCTTTTACAGTTCCAAATTGTAAACGAAGTGGCTATGTGATGTGGGTACGTTCTACATATTGAACAGTTAATTTTGAAAACTAAAATGACAAATGTGCCACAAATGTCTTTGCATGTGTTTTCTCAAATTATTAATTGTGTCACTATCAATATTGGCTCTTGATGTATGACCATATTTATTTATATTTTTTGTAACAACAAATATAAGAAAATATAAAAAATAATATTAGAATAACGTCGCTTGATCAGAATTTTATACTTACATTCTTTGACAATGGAAGTATAAAATAAAAGATTTGTCACGATTTGAGCTGATTTTCAATTATCTTTAATTTTCTATTTGATACTATGATTTTATTTTATTTTATTATGATCTTATTTATTTTATTAGGACTTTATTTACTTTCCTTATTAGAATTAGATTTGCTATTGCTACTACGATTAAGTTTACTTTCTTTACAAATATTTATCTTCTATAAATAGGCTGTGGTGCAAAACGGAGACTCAATTGAATTATTATAAAATCAGATAATCTTTTCTTAAATACTCTGTGGAGTTTTATCTTTCTTCAGCCTGCGGGCTTGTTTTATTTTTTGGTCAAAAGACGAAGACGCTTTGATTTTAGCTACTTAGCCTTCCGCTACGTCACCCCCAAAGCAAGGAAAAAAACAAAAATAAACTTTACAATTTTTTAATAAGATAAAAGTATCCTTATAAATTCTAGGAAAAAAAAAACAAATAAATAACAAAACGAAAATAATTGAAAAAAAAAAAAAAAAAAAAAAAAAAAAAACTTAATTTTTTTAAAAGAAAAAAATTAAAATAACACCATCGATTTGCTATTTTTTTATCTTTTGTTTTTTTTTTTAGATTTTTTTTTTTTTTTATTTTTTTTTTAAAGTTAGCTGATGTAGCGGAAGACTAAGGTAACTAACCAAAGAGCAACGTCTTTGATTTTGCAAGAAGAAGCGTCTTCGTCTTACAATAATGTCCCGACCGGGTTCCGGCAACAACCTCACTAGGTCCGGCGAATCCCGACCAGCTCTTGACGAAGACCCAATGGTGGTTCAGTTGGGTCCCAGCAAAGTACCAATGGTAGCCCGACCGGGTCCTTGTGAATCCCAACCGGGTCCTGGCCGTGTCTCGATCGAGTCCTAGTGGTGCAAGACAAAGTCTCGGCAGTGGCCTTAATTACTAGGTCCCAGCAAAGGCTGGACGGTAGCCTGATGAGTTCTGATTGAGTTCTAGTAGAGTCCCAACTAGGTTCCCACGAAGTCCGGGCGACGGCCTGACGAGTCCAGATTAGGTCCCAGCAAGGTCCATACTATGTCTTGATTGGGTCCCAACAAGGTCTTGACCGTGTCCCGACAGGGTCCCAGTGAAATCAGAGCGGGGTCTCGACGATGTCTCGGTTGGGTGTGTTAATTTGAGAATAAGATGCTCTAACTCGAAAAATAGTTTACTGCTTTTAAAAATGAAAAGTATTTTTCGAAAATTAAAGAGGCTTTTTTAGTAAAACTGAAAATATTTAATAGTAAATATTATTTTCAGTCGCACCAAACACCCGAAAATATAAAAAACAAAAATTATTTTACTGAGTCTAAGATAACAATAATCTGCTACCTGTCTAACTAATTTCCTGCTGATTCACCACGTGTTACTGCAGTTCTTAATATTTGGTTTGACCTGATTAATTCTATTGGTTGTTGGCTGTTACACGTCCCAAATTGTTGACAAAGTGGCCATGCATAAGGATTCATTGGCTCTAACCCTTCCTTGAACTCCATAATTGTTTTTGTTTTTAAGCTTTTAGTTATTTCGCAGTCACTTGTGACTTGGAAAACTAATTACACCTCAAAGTTGTGGCAGTCGTTTTTGTTGAGCATAAATATGTGACTGTAAAATAGTTGAGTTTCACATAAAAATATATGTGCCTCAACTCATAAAAATATGGTGTTTTATCTTGCAATAATATGGGTTCAAAAAAATACTTCCCAAACTCTAATAATCTCCCTAGTCCCTAACACGCTTCTCATAAAAAATGAACACATGGAGATAGCCTATCGATTTAAAATAAGTGATTCTTATCTGCCGACTTGTGGTTGTTTAGGGGCTGTTGTTTGGGTTGCTCATCATTTTTGTGTTTTTATCTTGTTATAATTTTTTTTTTTTTTTTGTAAAGTTTACTTAACCCCTTCAAACTGCCAACCCCAATGATAATCTACTCCCAAAACTACCAAAACAATGACAATGTACTCCAAATTTTAACAAAATAACAAAATTACCCATACTAAAATAAAATAAAAAATATTAAAATTTAATTTTTTTTTTCAAATTTTAAGGGTATTTTTGTCTTATTAAAAATTCTATAGGGGTAATTTCGTCATTTTGTTAGCATTGGGGGATACATTGTCATTGTTTTGGTAATTTGATGGGTAAATTGTTTGATAGTTTGGGGAGTAGATTGTCATTGAGATGGTAGTTTGAAGGGGTTAGGTGTACTTTACCTTTTTTTTTTTTTTTTTTTTTACTTCCCATATTTAAAAAAATAAAAAACAAAAGCAAAAGTTATTCCCTTCCCTCCCGCAATAAATGCCAATTAAAACTTGAGATCGAGGTCAAAATATTGGACCAAGGTGCTTATTTATCTCCCATAATTCATGTGGTCTATTGAGGTTTCTTTTGAAGAAGGGGATAATTACTTTGTAGCCCGACCTATGTATTTATATATAAAACTATGGCCACCTCCCACCAATATTGATACATGAAAGAGAAGAGAGAGATTATTTTTTTTCGGCTGCCCCATTTTTCACAATTGCAAAAATCTTCGTTCATTTCAGTTGACTTTTAAGTTTTATAGCATGAGAGAGTTAGAGAAATGTCCCCTTTTGTGAAGAACTCTCTTTTGTCGGACTGTGAGAATTTGGATGCAACTGAAATTTTGGATTTTGAGTTTTATAATTCATTTTTCATAGCGAAATTTCTTTTGGTCATATTTATCTATGAACGGAGACTTGTTAAGCTAAGCTAGAAAATTTTTAGTGTTTTGTATAATTGGCTTATTTTATTTAATTGTGAGCTTTTTGTTTTTTTTTTTTTTGTTTAACGAGATGGCTTCTGCAAAATTTAACATAGAAAAGTTTGATAGTTGAAATAATTTCCGTTTGTGACATTTCAAGATGCAGGCTTTGTTGTGACAACAACGCTTGACGAAGATTTTGGATAGTGTGGCACCATCAACATGGTTAAAAACAATTTGTGTAACCTGAAGAAAAAGTATCGCATCCCACATTGCCTGAATATGAGAAAGAGGATGTGTTTATATAGAGCATGTTATCTTTAAATGGTATGAGGTCTTATGAGGTAAACCTAATAACAAAATCATGTGGGCTGAGACCCAAAGCAATCAATATCATTGTTAAAGTATTCATTAAATTATTAGATTTACCTCTTCGTATTAGCCGTCCTTCGTTGACGAAAAAACTAGAAATGATTTTTTTAAAAAAGGAAAGTGGTTTTTGCCGGTTGGGTAGGGATGGCCTGCGAGCTACCCACAAAGGTGGCGGAGGGCGGCTTGACCGGCAGCTACCCATTTCCCTTCTTTTCCCTAAAATTAGTGATAATGATCAAGGCTTGATTGTATTTTGTTCAAAATTATATTTCTTTGATAATTTCATTAACTCAATGTTGTACGGTAGAGATATCATCTCCTTAGCTGGCATTAAGTTTGCTTGGCATTCTTTGTAGATAAGGAAAAGATTGAATGGGAAATCTAATGTTGATCAAGCTCGAAGTTTATTTGTTAAAGGTATTTCGATAAATTCCACTAATTTTATAAGTCGATCCAATGACAGAAACTCAAGCAATGGCAAAGAAAAATAAGAATCCAACTACAATCGTAGTCTAAAAAGAAAGTTAAGTGTTACAATTACAAAAAAAATGGGCATTATAAAGTCGAGTATTTGAAGTTGAAAAATAAAGCAGAAGATGATAAGTCAAGTTCTTCCTTTTTGCTAGTGTTGTGAAAAAAAAAAAAAAAAAATAGTCACTTTAATGACAAGTGAGTCCTTGATTATCGCTATACATTTCATATGTGCCCTAAAAGAGACTGAAATACTACTTATGAGTCAATCAATAGTTGGCTTAGTCTTGATTAGTAATTAACAAATGTAGCCTCTAACATTTTTGGTATTGGTAAAATAATAATAAGGATATATATATGAGATAATTGTTATTTAGTCCTTTTGACAGAATTCGAGATATAGCATATTTTTTTTTAATTATTATTAATAAATTGAGGTCTAAAATTAATTCTTAATCTTTGATTGTGTGAAAATCTCTATTTTGAAACCGACCAAAAAATAAAAATAAAATTTGTAAACCATTCTCTTATTAATTAGCCAAAGGCTGAGGTTGATCATCATAGAAACTAGTGCCACACACGATATGTAGTATAGAACCACATATAAGTAATTCAAATCTTATTACTCAACCAAAAGTTAAAAGGAGAAAAAAAAAAAAAAAAAAAAAAAAAAAAAAAAAAAGAGCCAATAATATAAAAACATACTTTCAACTAGTTATAACTAGTCCATTCACAATCATAACGGGATTGGAAATATTCATTATGCTTACCGAATAACAATTCGTTACACTTGATGCATATAAAAACCTTCTAATTAAAGTTTTCCGTAGGGGAAGTTTATCTACGGCTTTGAGCATCATTTCAAAGGCATTTTCCATGCATGACTTGAACTTTTGGGGATCAAGGAATCCCTTTTCTATTCCGGCAGAGACCCTCAAATTTCCCATATAACTTACTATTGTTATAGTAAGATTCTGCAAACCCACAATAGTAATTATTATTATTATTATTACAACAGCCCATAAACTATAATGAAAATTTGAACAGAAACCATGGTTTATTTGTTCTAAACTTATCATTGTAATCAATAATAAAATATCTGAGTAAGTGTAACACCAACGATGTTAGCCCTTCACAAATCGAAGTTAAGAAGTAAAAATATTAATTTAGGAGAATACTAGGTGTTCTCCTAATGTTCTTCTCGTTCTATGTGAATATTATTTTTTAAAAATCATGTGAGAGAAAAAAGGACCAATTTTTTTTTTTACTTATTAAGAAAATAATAGTTATCTTGGACAAGGAAAACATCGTTGTTCTTTTATAGTTGATATGTTGGATGCTGTTTTATAGTTGTAAATTTGAATTATGTAAGAAAAAGAGTTGAATGGACAACAAATTAACATCAAAGCAGTCCTTATTAATTGATAGGGGTATTAATTGATAGGGCACTTATCTAGAGAAGACCCAACAAAATCACATGCTCTTTGTTTTATAATGGAAATACGTGACGTCTCCATAAAAATATGTCATGTTGTTTGCCAAACACTACCGTTATCAAGAAGGAGTTGGCGAGAAAAGTAAGACAATCCATAGAGGAAATCAATGGCGATTTGGTGACAAGTTTACAGGGCGATAAAGGGTTCTTGCTAAAAAACTCTAAACAGATAAATATCATGATTTTATGCGGAATTAACGGATATTTAAATTTAAGCAAACAATCACCAAAAACAAGTAAAATCAAACACAAAGATTTTGGTGACGAAGAGGAAATCTTTTAGAAAACGCTCTAAAAGTAAAACCTCTCTGGGGCTGCCAAACTCAAGAAATTACTATCAAAAGATTATCCAGAGATTACAGACACTAGGAACACTTACAACTCTTTGCAAGACCTTGGCTCTGTAAGATCGACAAGCCTCCAACTTGTCACCTTGCTCACAATCTTCTTCAACGTGATTCTCCTTTATCGGACCCTTCCGATAGACTTCAATTAAGCACACAATCAAAACTAACAAAAATCCTCTAAGAGGAATCAATTTGGCTCACAACAAAATAATCACTCAAGCACAGCCTCATACGAACTCTCTGGGGGTGAAAATTCGTACCCCTCTCTTCTATAATGATGTATATATATCAGTACATCAAACCCTAGACCCGGGCCTACTAAAAACACGTTTTTGGGCATAATAGGTATGGGGTGTCCGGACAGGTTAATGGGCTGTTCGAACACGGTCTTGTGGAGCAAAAATAAAGTTTCTGGAAATACGGTCCGGACTCGGGGAAGGCCTGTCCGGACTGGGCATGCAATGGGTGAAACAGCATTATGGAAATGCTGTCCAGCCTTGATCAACAGCTCCGATCGATGGGCGTTCGTGGTCCAATTGAGCTAAAATTTTGCAGAGACGTTCATGACACATGAGTCTACATTATGGACGGTAGAGATTTGATTCTGAGCATTCTATATCAGTGTTTAAGCTCATGAACAGTAGCCTATGCATTTTGGAACCGAATTAAGCCAACACAAGCACTAACAAACTCCCCCTTTAGCAATTCGGTGACAAAACTAAAATGCCAAGCCAATCCCATCATCTCCCCATATTTACTCCCCCTTTTTTGTCACAGAATGACAAAAGGTCTTTATGTTTCCTGAAACACTTCACAAAATACATCAAGGCATATGTGGAACAAGAATACATAAATAAAAGTCATGAAAAAAAAATGACGTAGAATGCAAGATCATAAAGAAACATCAGCAAAACTCCCCCTCAATGTATGACCCAATTATCAACAAGAAACTGAAAAAGCAAAAACATGTTTCTCCCCCTCAAAAGTCAATTGAACACACATGATATACACATCAATGACTCATGTATTGCATAATGAATATCCCAAACATGCTCCAAATATGCAAAATATACATGAGACTAGAAATGGCAAGAAACTCATATTGCTTAACCCAAGCAAAGAAAAATGTTCCATTCAACCCATGCTTGTGTGGTGTGTGTGCAAACTATCCAAAGAGAAAAAATTTCAACTTACAAAATGAGGAGAAAGTTTCACCACCATGAGGTTTTGACAAGTATATCAAATCAAAAGTCAAACCTTATCATACTAGGGCCTAGCCACTCTCATCCTATACATTTCTCTTTGTAAAACATTTTGCACAAGTTTGACACAGTGAAATAAATTCCTTTTGGAATATGATCTTTTGATTTTATTTGTTTCACTATTTTGTTTATTTTTCTCTTTGAGAAAGTGTCCTTAAACTTTTGGTGCTTATCACAAAAGAGAAAGTAGAAATTTTTAAGCCCTAAGTTCAACTAGCATATGGTCAATTTGAAGAATATGATTAGTTAAAAACCTCATATGGTTACCTAACAGACCTCACAAATAAAGTGAAACAAAACCTCAATTTAAGCTTAACTGTGCACAAGAGATAAAGCATAGGCAAAATGTACCACATAAGCTCAAGCTTTAGGTAACCACAAAAACAAGTCCATTGAAACAAATTTTCATCTTATGCATATTAAAAACATTCCAAGACGCAAGGAATTAAATTCATAAAAAGCAACATGAGAAATTAATAAACTATCTAGGTGCATAAGACAAAATAAAGAAAAGAAAAAAAAAAACAACCAAAGTAAAATATTTTTGTCTTTTTGTTATTTTTCACAAAAGAAATGCACACAAACAAAATACAATTTCAAAACAAAATAAAACAAAAATGCAATGAAAAACGAAAAACAACATGCTCTAGAATATGCAAAGATATGCAAGAAAATCAATCCTAGGCATGTGGGTGACTCACCTAACATAAGGTGAGATCATCACCACTCCCCCTCAAGGGGTGAATGGTATCATCCTTCCTAACCCAAACTTGAGAAATCTTTGGTCTAGACTTATGACTTTGCTCAAACTTATCTAGCCTAGATAGCACTTCTCTCATCATTATGACCAAACCCTCACTTTCTTTCTTAGAATATAAATTTTCATTTATATGCACATGAGGTTTCAAATAAAAACAGTGAGGTCGAATGTGACCCACTTTGCCACAATGATGACATGTAGGGACAAACCTTTGAAAAGATAATTTCCTAGGAGGATGCATGACTCTAAGTGTAGGGTATGATGCATGAGGCTTAATGTAGATTTTCTTACCTTTCTTACCTTGAGGAGTCAGAGCAACTACTTGCTTTTCTTCACTTAAAGATTCTTCTACTTTCACTGGTTTAACAAAAACAGTCTTTGAAGTAGAAGCACGGTTAGAAGACAAAGAAGTAGTTTTATCAAATCCTAAGCCAGATCTGTTGCTAGAATGCTTTTGAATATGCAACATTTTATCAAGCTTTTCACTAGAGAATTTACTTAAGTGATTTCTAGATGCAATCAAATCATTTTGAAGGGATTTATTTTTAGCAATTAACAAATGATTTTCAGATTTGAGAGTAATGCAAACATCATGTGAATTACTCAAAGATTTCAACAAATTATCCCTTTCAAGCTCAAGATTCTTAAAATCTTTAACAATTTTCAAGTTAGTATTTCTAAGCATAGAAAACTTTTCCATTCAATTGTTAAAAGAGTTTTAAAGATCATTAACCCTATTTGATTCATTATCAGAGGCAGACTGAACATCTGATTGATTAGAATCATCAGAATCATAGGATGCAACAAAAGCCATATAATTAGGAGTTTCTTCCTCATCGGTGTCACTCAAGGTAATATTGAAGGCTTTTTGGTCTTTTAGCTTATTACTCTTGAGATTAGCACAATCATTGCGAACATGACCATAGCCAGAACACTCATAACATTTTGGACCACGTGGGTCTCTTTCATTTCTTTCCTGAGTACTACCTTTTTGTTTTTCAAATCTCTTGGAAATTCTATGTTCATTCTTATAAAACTTTCTAGCTATCAAGGCAAGTTCCTCATCATCTAGTGATTCCTCATCAAATAACTCATCAGAGTTCTTTCTAAGAGTTCTAAGGGCAAGATCCTTATTTTTCTTAGGTTGAGGCAAAGAAAACTCTTAAGTATGAAGGGCACTAACTAACTCTTCTATCCCCATGGTTTCCAAATTAATGCATGACTCAATGGCTGTTACCTTCATTCTGAATCTTTTATGGAGTGATCTCATGACCTTTCTAATAATCTTAGTGTCAGAAACTTTCTTTCCTAAATTTATCATGGAATTTCTAATTTCACTAAGTTTACCAAAGAAATCATTAAATGTCTCATCCTCTAACATTTTAATTTCCTCAAACTTAGAAACTAACATTTGAAGTTTTGAAGCTTTAACAAGATTTGTTCCTTCATAAGTAGTTTCTAGGATCTCCCATGCATCTTTGGCACTATCACAATTTGAAATTCTGAAGAACTCAGTTTGTGAAATTGCCAAGCATAGAGCATTTATAGCTTTGTCATTCGCTATACGAGTTTGTTTTTCAACATTAGACCATTCAGCTGTCGGCTTATCTGGAGCTTTAAATCCAGATTCAAGGACATGCCAAACGTCTATAGATTTTAAGAAAAATCTCATACGGGACTTCCAATAGCCATAATTTGATCAATCAAAATTAGGCACAGTGTTAAGGGTTTGAGACATCTTAAACAAGAAACAAAGATCACACTCAGGAATTTAATCCTTCACGGAGTGAACCCGCTTTGATACTATATGAAAAACTCTAAGCAAATAAATGTCACGATTTTATGCGGAATTAACGGATATTTAAATCTAAGCAAACAATCACCAAAAACAAGTAAAATCAAACACAAAGATTTTGGTGATGAAGAGGAAACCTTTTAGAAAACGCTCTAAAAATAAAACCTCTCCGGGGCAGCCAAACCCAGGAAATCACTATCAAAAGATTATCCAGAGATTACAAACACTAAAAACACTTATAAACCTTTGCAAGACATTGGCTCTGTAAGATCGACAAGCCTCCAACTTGTCTCATCGCTCACAATCTTCTTCAACGTGATTCTCCTTTATCGGACCCTTCCGATAGACTTCAATTAAGCACACAATCAAAACTAACAAAAATCCTCTAAGGGGAATCAATTTGGCTTACAACAAAATAATCACTCAAGCACAGCCTCACACGAACTCTTTGGGGTGAAAATTCGTACCCTCTCTTCTATAATGATGTATATAAATTAGTACATCAAACCCTAGACCTGGGCCCACTGAAAACACGTTTTTGGGCATAATAGATACGGGGTGTCTGGACAGGTTAATGGGCTGTTCGGACACGGCCTTGCGGAGCAAAAATAAGATTTCTGGAAATACGGTCCAGACCTGGGGAAGGCCTGTCCGGACCAGGCATGCAATGGGTGAAACAACATTATGGAAATGCTGTCCAACCTTGATCAACAGCTCCGATCGATGGGCGTTCGTGGTCCGATTGAGTTGAAATTTTGTAGGGACGTTCACGACACATGAATCTACATTATGGACGGTGAAGATTTAATTCTGAGCATTCTATATCAGTGTTTAAGCTTGTAAACAGTAGCCTCTACATTTTGGAACAGTACCCACTGGAGGTGGCCGAGCCACCCCCTTGGTGGCCGAAACCACCCCCAATGGTGGTTTGGGAGTGGTTTTAGCCACCCCCTTGGCTCCATGGGGGTGGCTGAGCCACCCCTAGTACCCACTAGGGGTGGTTTTGGCCACCTCCTTGGGCACCAAGGGGGTGGCTCGGCCACCCCCAACCCAATTTTTTTTTTTGAAAAAATATACTTTTTTTAATTTTTTTTTTAAAATAAAAAATTTAATTAGGTGGCCACATCATTAATGATGATGTGGCCACTTATGCCAAGTGTCGAATTTTAATTGGTTTACGTGTCAGTGACGTGGACTTCCGTTAAATCAACTAATGGTCAATGGATGGAGGACCAATTTGATCTTTTTCAAAACCACAGGTACCTCTAGTGATACAAATCAAAACCTAGGGAGGAAAAACTAAAGTGTCCAAACCCTATGGGGGTTTTTAGTATTTAACCATAATTAATATATGAGCCTCTTTGAATAGTTTTGAAAGCGAATTGCATGTGGCTATTGTAAATGTTGGGGACCATATGTCCACCTTTTGATCTTTGTTAAAATAATAGCCATGACGAGGTTGGTTACTTTTAATAGGACAATAATTTTCTGTTTATTACCCAATAATACTTTTTAAATCTTTATTAAGAAGACCTTTTTAGGATTATGGCATCAACTAATTAAGGTGGGGAAGATATTTAATGCTAAAACACGTACGACATGAAAGAGCTAAGTGCAAATAGATTATCTCATATGATCCCAATGAGCATGGATTTTGTAAATTGTTTTCAATTACTGGCTACCCTTCTTTGTTACAAGCTAGAGTGGGACACAGAAAGATAATCAAAAGAAAAATATTAAAACCAAACAACTGATCTTTGGCTCCTTAAAACTGTAAAGAAGCCACAAGAAGTTTAGTCAAACATTTAGGATCTATAAAATAGTTTTTTATTTGCTTGATTCAAAGATTTAAGATACTTGGGCATACTTGTTACTTATAAGGGATTGAAGCTATTACTTTAACCTGAGTAATAGAGTTTTAAATTAAAATTTAGTTTTAAATGGAAGGTTGCTATATTATTGCCATTGCTTATGCAAGTTCATGAGTTTGGCAAGTCATGTTCCAGAATCACTTGGATGTGCTTCAAATCCTACTGTTGTGATCTTTCAAATTATTTGGCAATAGAATATATATATTGAAGAGATATATTGAAGAAAGAGAGAGAAGAGGAAAGAACAGAAGCAGAGATACGTAATAGACTACATTTAGTATATTGAGTTATGTATTAAACTATGTTACATAGCTCTTTATTGATAGAGAGAGAATCAGTGTCCACCTAGACTAAACCCAAAAAAATAAATCAACTTAGAATAATATCAAATATTCTAACAATATATATATATATATATCCGCAAAAGTATGTTAATTAGGAAAAGGAGGGATAAAGGGTTATTGAAAGAAATAGAGAAAGAGGACAAAAAGTTAGGAATAAGGAGTAGTAGTCGATGCTTATTGATGAGTGAGTGAGAAGCTTCACCCAGAAGCACACATGCATGTCCCACCAGATATTAAGTACTTAATTAGCATCTTTTCTACGTTTTCCTTATCTTGTCTTCCCCTTTCAACTCCCTCCCAACCCCCCCATGATCACCCCAAATCCTTCCACAGGAGTTCAAAAATCTTCGTAATATTAACATCTCACTATCTTCTATGACTAGTACTTATAACGTGCTTTTCGGGCCACACAAGACCCTGACTAATTAATTCGCAGGAGTTCAAAAATCTTTGTGATGTTAACATCTCACATCGCAACAACTCTTAATTAATTCTTCTACGTACAGTGTCTCTTGATCTCTTGACTTGAGATCATATGGACCTCATCTATATTTCATTGAATTATTGAGAATTGTTGGAGCATTTTCAAGTCCAAGAATTTACTACCTCATCAATTTTACTTATAGCTAAGCCGTGAAGGGACCCTGTACGGCAATGAGGTTCCTACAAAATGAAAAACAAGGTCAAAGGGTCTTTGGTTGGAGTCGAAGACTTTCGATCTGATGCTTAAGTTAACATCTTCATTTTTGGGTAAGAAAGATAATGAAAATCCGCATCTATTATCCATGAATCAGTGTGTGTTGAAAGGTATGCGAGAAATGAGAGAGAGAGAGAGAGAGAGAGGGTCGTCAAAGAAAGGGAGAAACATGTGAGAGAGAGAGAGAGAGAGACGTGAAAGAGAGAAACATGCGAGAGAGATATGAGGGTCGCCAAAGATAGAGAGAGAGATGTGAAGATCTCTGGGAGTCCCTCCGAAGAGTGAACTGTGTGTGGGGAGAATAAATAATAAAAAAAGAGAGCCCTTCTCCTTCCTCTTTCCTCCTTTTATCCAAAGATGCAAAAAAGGTAGACACATGTCATTAGGTGAGTAGGTTATGACATGCGGTAAATAAGTGTAAAAAAATGGGGTCCACTAGGGGAGATTTTCTCCCCAACAAGAACTATTTCTCTTTCAATCCACGTTAAATATAGTCCATATATTTTTAGTAGCTAAAGGTCCCAGATATGGCCTGTATAATAATTTTATCGTCTATCTACCGACCGCGTACGTAGTGTGCCAGGTGTGGCTTTTGCTTCTTCGTGACAGCATATTATGTTCTCATTATAAGATAGATATTCTTGATGATTTAATTTGATTCTTGATGCAACATGTTATGTAGGTCAAAACTAAACCTCCTTAATTTTATGTCTCTCATCTCTTTTCCTTTATCTCTTTAGATTAATTATTATGAGCTTCTACTCATACTTAGGGTCTGTTTGAAATTGCATTTGAGAGGTGTAAATGTGCGTTTAACACTTAAAAAGTCAATTTGAAGAAAAAGATAGTCGTTTGTAAAAAAATTAAAAACGCTTTTAAGAGTCTAAAAAGCCTAAAAATGGCCAAAGCGCACTTTTGGCAAAAAGTTAAAAATGAAGTTTTTGCCAAAAAACGATTTTTGACTTAAAACTTCTATTTCTCAAACGCAATCCCAAAATGACTCTTTTTTAGACTGAGCCAACTTTTGAATGTGCTTCTTTATTCCTACTTTGTTCTTAAAGGCTAGCTACAATGGACTACTCCCTTCAAGAAAGAGCATTAAACTAGTACTTTTTGCAAATTTCTAATTGATTTATTTTTCTTCCCTTAGTGTAACACCCCTAAAATTGGCCTTGGCCAGTCTGGCAAGATTACTGGTAATTATCCCATTTTAACCAATTGGTGACTAAATGGGGAACCACCCGTCTAAGCATCATCAAAGTTAATGCATAGGAAGGTGAAATAAATCTGAGAAATCTACGAGTCGTTAGAAGGACAAGTATAATCCTCAATTTAAGACATGAAGCAACTAACAATAACTTAAAGCAAACCTGATAACATCATGAAGATCTTAAGATAAAGTCTGTACTGGCAACTGAACCACTTTTGGGCCCTAGAGGCAAGCTCCCTATAAGAGTAATAACTGTGTATGTCTAATGACTTAGTAAGTAAACCTCACAATTGGGTATGATATGAGTCGATTATCATTAAGCATAAATAAATGTGCAATGTTGGTAAACGTTTGAAAGAGGTGTTGCTTCCGTTAATACACCGTAAAAGTATTGTTTATTTAGAAAATGGGTGGTGTACTCTAGCGGCAATCGACTAGGTGTTTAAATGCAAAAAAACTAATATTTTATAAGTCATAACTATCATATATGGTCTACCCGAGATATTACCTCTTCTCAGTAGGGTTGATATTGTCTTGAGAGACCTGTAATACAAGACCGGTGCCCTAAATATTGTACGCTCCCATCCATAACACTAGCAGCCCGACCAAGTCCGACCTCGGGTAGCCCACACTACTAGTGATCTTCGTCATGTAGTGACTAACCGTTAGGCATGGCTTCGCCGTTCACGAATAACCATTGAATCCATGACCCATATAACACACACATTTGACCATAAAATCAAGTCTATATAGTAAGCCCATGACCATTATACAGCACGTACCGGTGTACCATGTCATATAATGCATCTTATCAACCAGTTATTAAAGTAGTTACCAAGTTATTATAAAAAATGTAGGTATGCTCATATCATACGAGTGCTCAATCAACTGACATATCACACATTTTTAAGGAAAGTGTTCGTAAGTATTTACTTACCTCGCGCACTTGCATGAGTCCTCTGACATCACAAATCTCTACTATAATGAAATATGACATATCTTTATGCGCAGTACTAGAGAACTCCTCCGAGTATGGTACTAAAGTCCTATCTAGCAAAAAGGGTCACTGAACCCTAATATCGCACATTTGGAGCTAAGGGATGGATGCATTGCTTCCTGGTTGAACGTTCGGCCAGTGAGTGAGGTGTCCAGGCCAAAAGCTCCAAACTGCGTTTTGAGGCTTCTATCTAATCTAAAGGTTGATATATCTCATCTTAGGCTACTAAGCAGGCACATGCAAGGTACATATCATGTTATCATGCAACTCAAAGCAATGAAAGAAGAGTTTAAAACTCTTTTAAAACATACTTGGCTCTTGTAAAGAAATAGGCATGAGGTTTGTCAAAACATCTTTACACATGAAACGACAAATAAAGACCATGAAATGGGTAAGGATATTGCCTTAGAGCATGTTTGGGCCTGCGGTTGCAGACCCAAAATGCGCGTCTGAAGCATCAAAACCTCATTTCAGCCAAAATATGGTCGTTTGGTAAAATGGTTGTGAAAGGGCTTTTGAAGTTTCAAATGTTCAAACCCACGTTTGAGCGTAAGCTGGATAATGAAGCTTCTACACAAACGGACGATCAGAAGAAAGGCGCGCTGCAATTTTGTAATTAATGAAATATATGCACAGACAAATATACCATTACAAATTTCACAAAATGACAACAAAATTCATATATAAGCATCTCTTCCCACCCTTCAATAAATCCTTCTTGTTGCCTTCAGCCACTCCAGAGAGAGGGAGATCAAGGCAGGTGAGCAATAGCTTCGTTTAATTTTGCTTTCGCTCAAAATAGATCGAAGGTAAGAAGATAAAGGAGAGATAACTCACCTGCTTGGATGGTTTTGGGTGTCGTGATAGGAGATGGGTTTGAGAGTGAGACAGTGATAGAAGATGGGTTTGAGATAGGCTTGAGAGTGAGATAGTGATAGAAGATGGGTTTGAGCGTGCAGTGGGAAAGCTCCCACGTGGGTTCTTTTACCCAAAAAACAATATGAATT
Source organism: Corylus avellana (assembly GCF_965113065.1). NCBI lineage: Eukaryota > Viridiplantae > Streptophyta > Magnoliopsida > Fagales > Betulaceae > Corylus > Corylus avellana. The sequence continues at coordinate 7,567,519 of NC_142494.1, forward strand.
ATCCCCCACTGCAGTATGCTCAAACAATATTTTTCTTAAAAAAAAAATGCCCCACTTGGCTTCATAATTATCCCACATGGGTTCGAGTGTACAACATGCTCATTATATATATATATATATTTAAAGCTTATGATGGGGGAGAAACAATTAGTGTATGTGAACTATTTAATGCTATTTCTGTTGCAGAAACTTGATTCCATTATTTTTGGTTGTTGCCATTTTATTTGATGGACATGCATATTATTCATGTAAATATAAATTTTTGCATTCTATCCGTTGATCACTTGAAATAAATTTTTAATTGTTAATAATGTTTAACATACTTTTTTTATTTATAATTTTATCAGCTTATTTATTGTGTGACAAACATGAGTAAAAAAGGTCAAAGTAGCGTTGCTGCTACTGCAGATACTCAAATAAAGAAAGTAGTTTGGACTGAAAAAATGCTAGAAGATTATCTTGACATATGTATTACTAAGATTCATGCTCGTAACCGCCCAGGAACACATTTCAATAGGACAAGATGGAAAAATATGATAGATAAATTTAATGAAAAAACTGGAAAACAATATTACTATAAACAACTAAAGAACAAGTGGGATGGTTTGAAAAAAGAGTGGAACATTTGGAAAAGATTGATAAGTAAGGAAACTGGCCATGGATGGGATCCGGTGAAAAAGACAATTGATGCGCCATATGATTGGTGGGAAAAAAAATTGCAGATACAATATTTATACTTACTTGTTTTTGTTTAAATGATTTAAAAAATGTTTTATTATTGATTTTTACAAATACCTAAATACAGGAAGTTCCAGAAGCAACCAAGTTTCACACGAAAGGTTTGGCTTATGCTGTGAAGGTGGAAATATTGTTTAGAGATACAACTCCCACCGGGGAGGGATCTTGGGCACCATCCATAGGGTTGGTTTCTAATGATATTGGTGGCATAGATGTTGCAACTGTAATGCTTGATGAAGATGACAATGTGGTAGAAGGTTTAAATGTTTTGGATGATGAACCAAATATCAATACACATGGCATTGATAATATTCCTGTTGATTTAGATATGCATGATAAAAGAAATAAGAAGTTTGGTCTTGCGGTTCAATGTAAGAAAAGAAAGAAAGGAGTTCAAATCGTTAGTCAACATTTGAGTCGTATTTGTGATGTAATAGAAAGTAAGAATACAGTGAGAGTTACGATAAACCTGGATATAATATTGAAGAGGTTATGGATATTGTTCGGGGGATTGCTGAAAGAGAAAATAACATTGACATTCTTAAGTTTGAAACAGAGGTTTTACTTAAGAGATCACATAGAAAGATGTTTGTGACTATTAAAGAGTCATGGTTGCAGATTGACTTTATCAAGCGTATGGGAAATAGAGAAATTAATCGTCGTAGCATGGAATAATGTTGTTATTTTTTAATGTTGTTTTGTTATGAACTATTTGAAAAGCTAAATGGATTTATTTGAATGTTATTTTATTTTATTTTTTTATCTCTTTTTCTTATTTTTATGGGTGCTTATATATTTATTTTTTGTTTATTTCTTTATTTTTTTTTTCCTTACAGACATGGACAATAGTGATTCTAGGACTCAAGATGGTACAAGCGATAGTGATTATGGTGAACAGGAAAATGAAAATGAAAATGATGTTTTTATTCTAGCAACTGCAGCAGTAAAATTTGTTGAGAACTATTATATGCCATATATTGCAAATGAACCTTGTAGGATCTCTTCTCAAACAGGTTATAAGTGGGTTATGAAGATTTTACAAGGTAATCCTGATAGATGCAAACAAAATTTTAGAATGGAAATATGTGTATTCATTTACTTGTGTAAAGGGTTGAAAGAAAGATATCATTTAAGAGGTACTAGGAAATTAATTGTTGAAGAGTTGGTGGCTATGTTTTTGAAAACTTTAGGCCATGGGCTTGGGAATAGAATAATGCAAAAAAGGTTTCAACATTTAGGAGAAACAATTAGTAGACATTTTACTAGTATTTTAATGGTTGTTTCGAGAATGACGATTGGCATTATTAATCCTATTGATAGGGAATTTAGGAATGTTCCAAGCAAAATTTGTGATGATGAGCGGTATTGGGCATACTTCAAAGATTGTATTGGAGCCATTGATGGAACCCATGTGCCAGTTAAAATTTCTCCATTAAAACAAATACCATATATTGGTCGAAAATGGACTCCTACTCAAAATGTTATGGTTATTTGTGATTTTCGTATGTATTTCACTTTTGTTCGGGCTAGATGGGAAGGTACTGCACATGATACACGTATTTTTTTGGAAGCTATTCGAAAGGAAGAATTACAATTTCCACACCCACCTAGAGGTTTGTATTTTGTTAGTTCTTGTGTTGGCTTAATTCAGTTCTAAAATGCAGAGGCTATTGTTTACGAGCTCAAACACTGATATAGAATGCTCAGAATCTAATCTTTACCGTTCATAATGTAGATTCATGTGTCATGAATGTCTCTGCAAAATTTCAGCTCAATCGGACCATAAACGCCGATCGATCGGAGCTATTGATCAAGGCTGGACAGCATTTACAGAATGCAATTTCACCCATTGCATGCCCTGTTCGGACAGGCCGTCCCCATGTCCGGACAGTAGTTCCAGAAACTCTGTTTCTACTCCGCAAGGCCCTGTCCGGACATCTCATTAACCTATCCGGACACCCCGTAAGTTTTAGGCCAAAAAATGTGATTTTAAGTGTGTTAGGTCTAAGGTTTTGTCGAGAGTATATATACATCTTTATAGAGAGAGATGTACGAAATTCTACCATAGGTTTCGTGAGAGGCTATACTTAGAGGGAAAATCTGTGTGAGCCTGATTATTCCTCTTAGAGAATTATTGTTAGTTTCATTGAGCTTTATTGAGAAGTCTATCGGAAGGGTCCGGTAAAGGAGAATCACGTTGAAGAAGATTATGAGAAAGGAAACGAGTTGTCGACTTGTCGATCTTACAGAGCCAAGGTCTTACAAAGGGTTGTAAGTGTTCCTAGTGTTTGTAATTTTTGGATAATCTTTTAATAGTGATTTCCTAGATGTGATTGCCCCGAAGAGGTTTTACTTTTAGATCGGTTTCTAAAATGTTTCTCTTCGTCACCAAAATCCTTGTATATGATTGTTTATATTTTGGTGATTGTTTGCTTTGATAAATATTTGTTAATTCCGCATAAACTGTGATATTTATCTGTTTAGAGTTTTTCATATTTAATAAAAATAACAATTATTAATTATACATGAAAAAATACTTTTCAATATTTTTTATGACCGTTATTCGTATATTTTTTGCTGTAAAATATTACTTGGTAGACGCAGGATATCCTCACATGAAGGGATACATGGGGCCATACAAAGAAGAGCGGTATCATCTACCAGACTTTTGTCGCGGAAGCCAACCGAGGGTATGCATGAAATTTTTAATCATGCACATTCATCACTTAGATGCACTATTGAAAGAACATTTGGAGTTCGGAAAAATAAGTGAAAGTTATTACATTGCATGCCGAATTTTCCTTATGATAAACAAGTGAAAATTGTGGTGACATCTATGGCTCTTCATAACTTCATTAGGAAGCATGCAATAAATGATGCTGAGTTCTAACCATATGATGATGATGATGATTTACTACCTACTGACAGTATAGGCGATCACGAAGTAGAAGATGAGTTAAGCATACAACAATCAGAGACGTCCAATGAAAATTCTATGAACATTGAATGTGATCATATTGCTAATCTACTTATGACCCGCTAATGTTTTTATTTTTATTTTTTATTTTTTTAATGTTGTTTTGTTATAAACTATTTAAAATATTGTAAGGATCTCCTTGAATGTTGTTATCTTTTATGTGTTAAATACTTTGAAGTGTTATGGTGTTAAAAAGTGTGTTAAATACTTTGAAATGTTAAATATTTTAAATAATTTAAAAAAAGAAATAAAGAAAATGATTGACATCACTTTTTATTACATATAAGTAAAAAAGAAAGAAAATGTTGATGTTTTGTTACATAAACCGTTACAAAATAACTTTTACTTGTGAAAACAAACATTAAACATTTTTATATAAAAAGGTTGGTATAAAATGAAAAAAACAAAAAACAAAAAACAAAAAAATCATTGCCAACCTTAGGTCTTTATTGAAAAACATATAATGATTTCACGTAAAATGACATATATTTGGTGAGACATGTAATGATTTTTTATTTTTTATTTTTTGGGCCTATACTAAAAAAAAATCATTACATGTCCTTTATTGTCATTTTTGACACTAAAATCGCTTTTTCAGTTTTATTACCAAACATGTAACACCTCGGCTTCAAGTAGTATGATATTATCCACTTTGGGCCAAGCCCACATGATTTTATTGTTGGGTTTACCTCCAAAAGGCCTCATACCATTTAGAGAGAGTATATTTCATATAAATACATTATATTTTCTATGCCTAGGCAATGTGGAACGTCACAAAACATCGAAAACATAAAGAAAGCACTTAAGACATGCAGTTACCTGTAAACATGTAAACAGTTTTTCAGTAATAGCACTTTTGCCAAGAGTTCACAGGCAAAAGCTCTATATCCAAAAGCTCTATTTTCCACGACAATCCTAAACAGGCTCTTACTCAACCAAAAGTTAAAAGAAAAATAATAATAATAATAATATAAAAACATTCTTTCAACTAGTTATAACTAGTCCATTCACAATCATAACAGGATTGGAAATAATCATTATGCTTACCAAATAACAATTCATTATACTTGATGCATATAAAAACCTTCAAATGAAAGTTTTCCGTCGGGGAAGTTCATCTACGGCTTTGAGCATCATTTGAAAGGCATTTTCCATGCATGACCTGAACTTTTGGGGATCAAGGAATCCCTTTTCTATTCCGGCAGTGACCCTCAAATTTCCCATATAACTTACTATTGTTATAGTAAGATTCTGCAAACCCACAATAGTAATAATAATTATTATTATTATTACGATAGCCCATAAACTATAATGAGAAATTTGAACAGAAACCATGGTTTATTTGTTCCAAACTTATCATTGTAATCAATAATACAATATCTGAGTAAGTGTAACATCAATGATGTTAGCCCTTCACAAATCGAAGTTAAGAAGTAAAAGTATTAATTTAGGGGAATACTAGGTGTTTTCCTTTTGTTCTCCTAATGTTCATCTCTTTCTATGTGGATATTATTTTCTAAAAATCATGTGAGAGAAATAATGGTTCGTTTCTTCTTTACTTTTTAAGAAAATAATATCCATCTTGGACAAGGAGAATATAAATAGAACATTGTTGTTCTTTTATAGTTGATATTTTGTTTTCTGTTTTATAGTTGTAAATTTGAATTATGTACGAAAAAGAGTTGAATGGACAACAAATTAACATCAAAGCAGTCCTTATTAATTTATAGGGGCACTTATCTAGAGAAGAACCAACAAAATCACATGCTATTTGTTTTATAATGCAAATATGTGACGTCTACATAAAAATATGCCACAAGTACTTATTCATCCTTGTCTAAATATTAAGAAATAAGATGGCCACAAATTAATTGTTAATTTTTATGTCTATCAAAAGTTCAATATCAGAAAGGGTAGTAATACAATATTAATACCTGATGCATACCAACTGTCGTAAAATATAAGCCTTTAACGGGATATTTAGACACAGTCGCCTTTTCAATTGGCCCAATCATATTTGAAACCGTCATACTGGAGTTCCTTAGTGTCCCACAAATGTATCTAGCAACCGCCTGTATTATTTGCATGCCCATATTAAGAGAAATTTCTGATATGGTAATCTTTCAAAAATAACAAAAATATATATGTTTCCATATATATATAAGTATAACTAGTATTAAAAAGAATATTTACCTCAGGTCCTCTAAGTTTCTTCATAATCTCCAAAAGCCTGCTAGTGAGATAAACATCTAATGAGCTTCTCTTCCTCTTGATTATCTTGTGTGCTTCCCACACAAACTCAAGTGGGTCCAAGGATTTAGGATCCTTAAACTTTGGAATTGGAACATGTAAGAAGGCAAATCGGTTCCCCCATGGAGCCTCTGAGTCAGGTTCAACCATCTCCTTCACTGACTTGTATGCCCTAATCATCCTTGTGTTGAGCAACACTAAGGCTGTGGAATGTGCTTTACTTGATTCATGGCTAATCTCTTGCATGCATAAACGGGTGCCCAAGAAGATAATTCCAGTTATTACATCATTTGACGTCTGCACGCGTGGGAAAATACAGTTCAGTACTGATGAGCTATAAGAAACTAACTATAATTAACCTAAGAAGAGTAATAATAATAATAAAAATAAAAATAAAAAGTAAGAAAGAAGATAATGTTATCCATATAATTGAATTCAAAATCTTGCTTTGATATTATGTTAAATTAACAATTATCTCAAAAGCTTAAATTAACAGGAAGAGGTAAATTTAATTATTTCATCAATATTTTAATAATAGGACGGTCGGATAGGAAGAAGAAATCTCAATGCCTTCCTCTTAAAAGGACCATTCCCAAGTAGCTTCCTCTTAAAAGGGGCACACATTCCGAAGTATGCACAATCTCCTCATCCTCTACGCATGCAGTACTCTCCCTTTTACACCGGTCCAGCTATCCAGAAATTTGTGTCAACAAGGCATAATATAAATTGGTCAAGTTAGTCTTAATATAAATAGGCATTGTTGTGATCGATGGTCCTCAAAATTTGAGAATCATAAGGATTTAACCATGAAGATTCTAATGATATGATAATGAGGCTGAAGCTGTGACATTCGAACAAAAGGGACAACTTATGGGTCTTAAGTAGGAGAAAATGATTGTCAATTAAAAGTGGATCTCCCGTCCTTCAATGGCTAATTACATATATATTGATCATTTTCTTGATTTGCTTATAGAGGTGGCCATTAATATATTTTAATTAATTAGTAGTTTTAAACGATATGAAAGTAAAATTGGTCACTTATGAGGAGGGGGAGGTTGATGGGCAAGGCCTCTTCTCTAAGATTACATGATGAGGATGAGGAATCTTGGTTTGAACAAGGGAGAAAGAGAGAACAAAAATGGAGATTTAAGATATCCTCATTCCTGGCAATCTTGACTCTTTTACCCTTCTTTGCTTCTAACATTTCAAAGGCATAGGCTAGGGAAAAAAAATGGCTTTCGTTGGGAAAGAGTCCAAGGTTTTAGAATTATTTCTACACTGAATGAGGCAGAATTCAAAGAAGGGTATAAGAATAAAACCTAATAAATGAAGCAAATGGCTTGAACTATCTTATTATGATCAAATAAATCATGTGATCAAAAGCATAAAATCTCATTTAAATTAGGGTTAAATACTCTTTTACCCCTTAGGGTTTCAAGATTTTATTTTTTTCTCCTTAGGAGTTTCATTTTTATCACAGGAGAGGTATATGTAGTTTTCATAAAGAAGAATATAGTACATCCGTTAAAATTCCGTTCAAAATTTAACGGAACGACACGTTAGCACCAATCAGATGTCGTCATGTGTATAAAATTAATTTTTTTTTTTAGGAAAAATTATATTTAAAAAAAAAAAAAAAAAAAAAAAAAATTGGGGATGTCCGTACCGGCCACTCCCTTGGCCAGCCACCCCCAAACCGGCCAGATGGGGGTGACCTGGCCATCCCCTTGGCCAACCACCCCCAAACTGGCCAAATGGGGATGACCTGGCCATCCCTTTGGCCAAAGGGGGTGGCTGGAATGGCCAAGAGCCACCCCAAAATTCTTTTTCTTTTTCTTTTCCCTTTTTTTTTTTTTTTTCAAATATATATATATATATATATATATATATATATATATATATATATATAATTTTTTGATTTTTTTTAATATTTTTTTAAAAAAATTAATTATATGACACGTGGTGACATCTGATTGGTGCTAATGTTGCGTTCCTTTAAGTTTTGGACGAAATTTTAACGAAAGTACCATCTTAGTCTTTATAAAAATCACTGGTACCTCCGGTGATAAAAATGAAACCCTAAGAGGCTAGGGAAAAAATAAAGTTTAGAAACCCTAGGGGGCAAAAGAGCATTTTAAAACATAAAGAGTTAAATACTTTAAACCCAAATGGCTAATAAACATGACAGTTGGGAGTTATTAAAAAGTTCATAATTGATACCTAAAAAAAAAAGGTTCATAATTGAAGATAAACTTGCTTTGTGCTAGTAGTGAATATGAATTTCATGAAAATCAAATGATCATTAGCTAGTTTGTGCTTAGACATGTTGATCTTACCAATCCAAGCTTGGCCTTTATGTGTTTGATACGATCAAGAGAGAATGTCATGGTTGATATTGTGATTGGCCGAAACACTACTCCTTCATCCCCCGACCTAATTGGTGTCCGATCGTCCTTAACCAAAGTGCTCTTCAAAATGCTCCATCCAAAATCCGATAGAGAGTTAGAGATCAAGGGAAAGATTTGAAACGCTTTTGCAAGAGCACTTTTATTATCACTTTCTAGTTCTGTGTGTGGGCGTGACGGCAATGTTAAGGGAGCAGAAGGATTATCAGCACTTCGTAGACAAGAAAGAAGTGCACCCATGAGAGAGTAGCCATCTCCAAGCGAATGATGAAGCTTGAATATGATATTACCAGCTGCATTGCTTGTTGGATACTTGAATACGTGAACTTCCCATAGTGGTTTGCTTTGGGGAAAGTGATCCATTGCTACCTTTGACAAGTAGTCGTCAAGATATGCATCGTATGATGTGGGTGACAATCCGGCAGGGAAAATGGGGACATTAATATGGTCTTCAAGCTTCACATCTACTCTTTTCCATTGTCTATCACCTTTTTGGTCCATAACCTATTCCACAAGTGTGATGGGTAAATAAATAATTTTTCTTTTTGCTCTACCCTACAAATTGTACATTTGAAAATCAGTAATATACACAGACAAAATTAAAGATAACATTTGCTATTTTCCCTAAAAACCGGGAACACATGAGAAGACAAAGAAAAATTTGTATCATATAAACCACATGGAGAGAAAAAGAAAAAGACAATGTTATATCATTTCTCAAAAAACTGAAAATTCTTATAAGAGTATGTAGTTTCAGTATTACTCTTTCTATAATAGCCTAAGAAAAAAAAAATGTCATGTCTATAGTAAAGTTTGTCTTTATCATTCCAAATTATCTTTCTTTTTGTAATATCGCATAAAAATTTTAATTTAAACAAGAATAAAGTTTTTTTTTCAAACTAGGTTAGAAGAATTTCTTTCAACTTAATTTATAAAAGTGACATGTCTCCATGAACACGTGAGATGCACATGTTTTTTTAATAATACAGACGAAGTTGAAATAAATTTTATTAAAAACTCATATTATTAAAAAAAAAATACTCATATCACTTTTATAAACTAGATTGAAAGAAGTTGCTTGATCGAGTGGCCACTACAATTGGCCAAGGATAATTGCGCCGTCACTCCTCTCCTCAACTTAGACCCCCCAATTTTTTTTTGGAGATTTCAATGAGGAGGTTCTCCGCCAGCCGTTAATATCTGCCACTCTTTCAAGATGACACATCTTTTCTTCAATTTAAGTAAAAAAAAAAGGAGAAAAAAAAAAAAAAAAAAAAAAAAAAAAAAAGAGGTTTTAAAGAAATATGTTGGGCCTAGAGGCCTAGCTAGTCTTACATATGCCATATTCTATATATATATATATATATATATATATGAGAGAGAGAGAGAGAGAGCCTTCTTTTGTTTTGTAACACCCGAGGAGTTTAATTATCAAAACTAAAGGCATTAAAGCTTAAAACAGAATTTTTTTAAAGCTTAATACGAGTTTTAAAAATTATGGCGCATGATAAAATCTGGAATTTATTTGAGCTAATTTAATGGAAAAAAAAAATATATATATATTATTATTATCATTAGAGAAAATGTTAGGGAGTCAAACAAATGAACTCAAAAAAATTTTCTAACTGACTCGACTAGGATTTTTAAATTAAGAAAATGACATTCTCTCCTCCTTATCTACTACTCACGGTCTGCCATGTCAATTTGAAAAAAAATTTGGGATCATTTGTTTGGCTCCTTAACACTTCCCTTATCATTATATACCTTCATAAAGGAGTCAATTGGACTGCGTTTGAAACTTACTTGAAACTATAAAATAGAAAAAGAAAAACGTACTTGAAACTTCAACTTGACACTTACCTTTTTCTTCTTCTAAGAAATATAAGACATGCGTTGTTGGCCGTAAGTACAACCCATAATGCTAAACAACCTTAGTGTTGTGGATGGACTCATTGCATGTTGGTGTGTTCCCTGCTATGGCATATTCTTAATATATATATATATTAAGAATATGCTATATATATATATATATATATATATATATATATCAAAGTAATTTTTCAACAACAAAAAAAAAACACAATTCTCAATTCTCATTTTTTTTTTTTTTTAAAAAAAGATAAGATTATATAATAATTAGAGTAAAAATACAAAAGAAATAAGATAAAATAAGACAAAAAAGATACAAAAACATGCAGTAGCATCTCTTCGCAAACACTATATCTGAAACAACCCCCTCCATGCAAATATCTTGCAAAAACTTTTAGATCCACCTCACCAACCACACTCCCGAACTCAAAAAACCATCATTGATATTGCAAAAACTTCTTGCTAGCATTCATTGAGAAAGTCTAAACGCTTTTTTCTTGTCTTTCTCCTATATTTCTTATTTTAAAACTATTACGTTATTAAATCTGTAGAACCCACATAAATGAAAATTTATGAAAGTATGAATCTTGAATAAATTCTACAGATTTAATGATTGGTTTTAAAAACAGGAGGACGGGAGAAGGCCATGAAATTGACAAATATAATTAGTTTGGCGCTTTGGGGAAGTTTGAAGGTTATGGGGAGCTGAGAGCAATAAATGCTAAGGGGAGAGATTTTTACTTGGTGCGAAATGTGGGGAAATTGTAAATCTGCAAGGCTCGGGAAAATTTGAAGGCTAATTTTAGGAAAATGTTAGGTGTTCTTCTAGTGTTCTTCATGTATCTTTTTAATTGTAATGTGACTTTTAAAATTATCGTTAAATTTGAGATTATCATTATTGACTTTTAATCTATTGGTGATTTTAAAAGCTACATCACAGTTGAGAGGACATCAGGAGAATACTAGAAAAACACCTAGCATTTTCCCTAATTTTAAAGGAACTCGAATTCACTTGAACAAGAGAGTATCCTAATTATATTTATGAGTATTTTTGTCTTTTACAATTTTTAAGATTTTTTAGATGACAAAAATACCCCTAAAATATAACTAATTGAAGAGAATCCTAATTCAAATTCAGGTCACTTGTCAAAAATTTGGGAGAAGTTCGAAGGCACTTTATTTTGTTTTCCTAATTACCGATGCGATAAGAAGGTTAATAAATAAATGACATAAATAACTTTGCGTCAGTTAATTGACATAAATAAAAAAATTTAACATCCCAAGAGGTAGCTCAATTGGTTGTGAACTATGCTCATAAAGCAGATGTCACTAGTTCAAATCTCCCTCTCCATTCTTTTTGTGTGGACATGTCAAAAAAAAATAATAAAAATTAAAAAAAATAAAAAAAATTAACAGCTTTTAATTGAAACAACGTAAACTTTCAAGTCGTTTATATATTGAAAAAAGACGTAAACTCTCAAGTCGTTTATATCTTAATAAAGGACGTAAACGTAAAACTTAATATTAAGTTTCGCTTAGGTTAAACGACATTAAAAAAATGGACCCTAAAAAGGTTGGTAGCTAGTGATAGAACTTCTCTTTCTTGTAAAACAAATGATTGTAAGTAGAATTTAACTAGTAGTACTTGTGTACTAAAATCAAATCGAAACAACGGCCAACTGAAATTAATTTTGTCTGATAGCTAGCACGTATAATATATAAAATATCAAACAAATAAAGAATTATAAACACAAATTAATAAGCAAAAGAGATATAAATTTTTTTAGGATTTTATACATGCATGCTGCGACATTTTTTTTTCTTTTCTTTTTTTCTTTTTTTTTCCTAGAATATCAAATGGACTCTTCTCATTTCATTTTGCTTGAGACCTTTTACCATTTCTTTAATACAAACACCCTTTTCATATGTCATTGCCTTAATTGGCCTAACCATGCATATGCATGGACCCGACCATGACCACCACCACCGGCCGCTTCTAAATCAGAATCCCGCGGCCATATATGGACGCAACATAGAAGTGGTGCTGGTGGATTTGAGACTACATGCATAAACCAGAGAAAAATGTATAACATATAAAGGAAAACATAAGAGAGAGAGAGAGAGAGAGAGAGAGGGCACCATGACGGAGGAGAAGCGTGGATTGATAGGGAGGAATAAATCCTTGAGCAAAGATATGGCGTGCGCGTGGATGTCGTTGATAATTGGAACTTCAATTTCCAAAACGGTGAGAATAAATACAGATAATGCAGAGCTGTTGAAGTATTGTGCAGTTGGACTCACTGGCTCCAATCCTTCCCTAAACTCCATAATGCTTTTCGTCTTTCTGGCCTTCAATATTTTTCTTGCACTCCCACTCGGACAAGTAATTTAATATGGGAGCAATTGCACACAAAATTAAAGTAGCTTGGGACTCCTGCTCTAACCATTTAAACCTAATAAATTCCCCAACTGCACACAATAAATTCCCCAACTGCACCAAGAAAGAATTAGCTTCACGTCCCTCTGATTGCAAAGGAGTAAGTTGATTCATTTGCTAACATACTTTTCCTTTTTTATAGTCTATGTCTTCATTGTTTTAATACCAGCAAGTCATGTTTTACATTTGGGAATCATTAAAGCAAATAACTTGTTGTTGAGTTGGTTGCATCATCAACAATTGCAATAGGCCACGTCCAAACCAGTTGGCCACTTCCTCTGTTTTAGTTCCCATAAACAGAGTGTAACAGAGTATAAGTGAGGGGTTGCCCTGCCCTTGCCCGCTCTGACCACACTATGTATTATCAGGCACCGAAGCTTCTCTACACACTAAAGCTCAAAGATTTGCGTTGAGCCACCTACCACTAATGCTGAAAGAGCAACATTACTAATTACTATTCAGTTAAAATAAGCTCGAATCCGAACATTTTCACCTCTGCGCCTGCATGCACGCATACTCATACAAAGCCCACTTGTAAGTTTCAGGCAAAAGATGAGGTCCTTACATAATATACCTCCCAACGGACCCAATCTCTTTCACCACCTTAGCATCAAAGTTTCTGCTGTTTGTCAACTTCTGAGAAGTAACAACGAAGATGAAATACTAAAAAAAATAGCAAATAGCGCTTTTTATTAGGCTTTGGGTGTCGTTTTTCCTTCAGTTTTTTTTTTTTTTTTTTTTTGTGCGTTCAGTTGGTTGCTGGTTTTGGTGTATTTGTTTTGGTGGGATATGAAATCTGTTTCATAAAATAAAAAAATAAACAAATTGCAGAATTTGTTGCCTTTTCTGTTACAAGAAATTAATCATGGTCAATAATTAATCAAGGTCTATAAACTGTCCATTAAATTCACATTCTGAAATTTAGATGACACAAGGAAATAATCGATTGAGCGTTGGAATGGAAAAGAGAAGAAAATTTCAACATTTTAAAAACATCACTTTTCGATTACCAACCGGAGAACCCTGCCATTTCGTATGGCCATGGAGGGGAGAGAGTCATTGCTACGAAACAAAGGAAAAACGAAGATGAAGAAGAAAATTATGTCCTCCATTACTACGAAACAAAGGAAAAAAGACGACTGTTGTAGCCGAGATCACTGTGTAAAGTTTCATGGGGAAAGACGGAGAGTGCACACTTTTAGAACTCGTTAACTTCAACTTTTTATTTCTTTTCCTCTGTTAACTAGCTTTTAAGGACGTGAAAAGTTTTCACCATTAAATCTTTTAGAAAGATTTGAGCAGTGAACTGGATTCTCTCTCTTTCAAATGAAAGGGAGAAGATTTGCTTCCGAAGAAAACTATACATATTTGATATGTTGGTGTAGAATTTGGAACAGAAAGATAAAACTAGATTAATTTAGACGACATTTTCTAATATTGGTAAACATATAAAAAAAAAAAAAAATTGAGTAGCGATAGATAGCACACCAACGTGAGCAAACAATGCTCACGTTGATGTACTTTATAATAAAAATTAATATTAAAAAAATATTAGAACAATAATATTAAAAAATATATATATATATATATATATATATATATATATATATATATTATAAAGTACATCAGCATGAGCACCGTTCACTCACGCTGATGTACTCTATATCACTAGTCAAAGAAATCACAAATGGGTTGGGCCCTAATATAGAAAATTAATCAATCAGATCGAGCTATAAATCATGCCCACGACACCCACAAAAGAACCAAAAATAAAAAATAAAGAAAACACCATCACCCCCTTCATTGCATTTCCCCCACTCTATCTCTGATTCTCTATGCACAGTTTTAGTCAAAGATAAGTTAAATTACTAGAATTTAACGTTTATCTCTCCACAAATTTTCAATTTCCTTTCCTTTTTTTTTTTCTTTTTTTTTTTTTTTTAAAAAAAAAAAAAAAGATGGCCACATAATGTTGTAGTCACAGGAAAACAATGTTCCAATATTTAAAATAAAAAATAAAAAATAAATAAACGATGGCCACATAATGTTGTAGTCACAGGAAAACAATGTTCCAATACTTTATCTTCAAGAATGTTTTGTATGTTCAATTTCAGATTTTTGTTTTGGTAGCTCAGCCATCAAATCATATACTCCCCAACTTTTGAATTCGTGTCGTTGTTGCCTTTTACACGTCCAAATTGTTAACGAAGTTGCCATGTGACGTGGGTTCTACGTATTTAATAGTTAAATTTGAAAAATAAAATGACAAATGTATCACAAATGTCTTTCCATGTGTTTTGTAAAATTAGTAGTTGTGTCAATATATATATATATATATATATATATATATATATATATATTCATTAGGCGTGGTCCCAGCCTATTGAGCTATCTCTTAAGAGCATGTCAATATAACAACAAATATAACAACAAATATAAAAAATAATATTGGAACAACGCCACTTGATCATAATTTTATACTTACGTTCTGTTGCAAAAGAAGTACAAAATGAAAGATTTGTTACGATTCGAGCTGATTTTTAATTATCTTTAATTTTCTATTTGATACTATGATTTTATTTTATTTTATTATGATCTTATTATTATATTTGGACTTTATTTACCTTCCTTATTAGAATTATATTTGCTATTGCTACTTGGATTAGGTTTACTTTCTCTAAAATATTTATCTTCTATAAATAGGCTAGTTTGTGATGCAAAATGGAGACTCAATTGAATTATTATCAAATCAAATAATTTTCTCTCAAATACTCTGTAGAGTTTTATTTTTCTTAAGCCTGAGCGCTTGTTTTATCTTTTGGTCAAAAGACAAAGACGCTTTTGATTATGGCTACTTAGTCTTCCGCTACGTCACCCCCAAAGCGAAATTAAAAAAAAAAAAAAAAAAACAAAAATAACCTGTACAATTTTTTAATAAGATAAAAATATCCTTATAAATTCAAGGAAAAACAAAACAAACAAATAAATAACAAAACGAAAATAATTGAAAAAAAAATTAATTTTTTTAAAAGAAAAAAAATTAAAATAACAGCATCGATTTGCTATTTTTTTATTTTTTGTTTTTTTAGATTTTTTTTTTAAAGTTAGCTAACGCAGCGGAAGACTAAGGTAACGAACCAAAAATCAGCGTCTTTGATTCTGGAAAATAGAGTATTTGAGAGAAAATTCTCTGATTTAATAATAATTCAAATTAGTAGAGTTTTACATAACAATCTAGCATATTTATATAAGAGAAATACTTGTAGAGAAAGTAAATATAATCCTAGTAGTAATAGTAAACATAATCCTAGTAGCAATAGTAAACCTAATCCTAATAAGGAAATGAAAATAATTAAAACAAATCTAACCCTATTAAGGAAATGAAATAAAGTCCTAAAAAATAAAATAAAATTAACAATCAGCAGAAATCGTGACAATATTTTATTTTCTACTTCAACTATCTGAGAATGGGTAAAATTCTGATCAAACGGTGTTGCTCCAATATTAATTTTGATATTTCCATATTTTCGTTTTTATAAAAAAAAAAATATAGCTAAATATCATTATGCATCATTCGCTTTTTATTAATTGTGTGAAATGTACTTTTCTCATTGAAATTGGAGATTGACAATTGTTTAAATAGTTTATGGAAACATTGAATTATGTGGGAGAGAGAAAATAGAGAGAGAGGGCGTGTGGAGTAATTTTGAACCATGGTTAAAAATCATGACCCACTACAAAAAAAAAAAAAAAAAAATTGGTAAGTATAAAACTTAATTATTTGCATATTTGATATGTCGGTGTAGAATTTCGAATAGAAAGATAAAACTAGGATAATTTAGATGACATTTTCTAATATTGGTAAACATATGAAAACAAATTGAGTAGTGATATAGAGAACATCAGCGTAAGTGAACAGTGCTCACGCTAATGTACTTTATAATAAAAAATAATTAGAACAATAATATTAAAAAAATAATATTATAAAGTACACCAGCATGAGCACCGTTCACTCACGCTGGTGTACTCTATTACACTACTCAAAGAAATCACAAATGGGTTGGGCCCTAATATAGAAAATTAATCAATCAGATCCAGCTATAAATCATGCCCACGACACCCACAAAATAACCCAAAATAAAATTTAAAGAAAAGAGCATCACCCCCTTCATTGCACTTCCCCCACTCTATCTCTGATTCTCTATGCACAGTTTTAGTCAAAGATAAGTTCAATTACTAGAATTTAACGTTTATCTCTCCAGAAATTTTCAATTTCCTTAAAAAAAAAAAAAAAAAAAAAAAACGATGGCCACATAATGTTGTAGTCACAGGAAAACAATGTTCCAATACTTTATCTTCAACAATGTTTTGTATGTTCAATTTCAGATTATTTTTGTTTTGGTAGCTCAGCCATCAAATCATATACTCCCCAACTTTTGAATTCGTGTCGTTGTTGCCTTTTACACGTCCAAATTGTAAACAAAGTTGCCATGTGACGTGGGTTCTACGTATTTAATAGTTAATTTTGAAAAATAAAATGACAAATGTATCACAAATGTCTTTGCATGTGTTTTCTCAAATTATTAATTCTGTCGATATATATATATATATATAACATGTCGCACAAGAGGGTACTTTATCTTCAAGAATGTTTTGTATGTTCAATTTCAGATTTTTGTTTTGGTAGCTCAGCCATCAAATCATATACTCCCCACCTTTTCAATTCGTGTCGTTGTTGCCTTTTACACGTCCATATTGTAAACAAAGTTGCCATGTGACGTGGGTTCTACGTATTTAATAGTTAATTTTGAAAAATAAAATGACAAATGTATCACAAATGTCTTTGCATGTGTTTTCTCAAATTATTAATTGTGTCGATATATATATATATATATATATATATATATATATAACATGTGGCACAAGAGGGTACTTTATCTTCAAGAATGTTTTGTATGTTCAATTTCAGATTTTTGTTTTGGTAGCTCAGCCATCAAATCATATACTCCCCAACTTTTGAATTCGTGTCGTTGTTGCCTTTTACACGTCCAAATTGTAAACAAAGTTGCCATGTGACGTGGGTTCTACGTATTTAATAGTTAATTTTGAAAAATAAAATGGCAAATGTATCACAAATGTCTTTGCATGTGTTTTCTCAAATTATTAATTCTGTCGATATATATATATATATATATATATATATAACATGTCGCACAAGAGGGTACTTTATCTTCAAGAATGTTTTGTATGTTCAATTTCAGATTTTTGTTTTGGTAGCTCAGCCATCAAATCATATACTCCCCCACCTTTTCAATTCGTGTCGTTGTTGCCTTTTACACATCCATATTGTAAACAAAGTTGCCATGTGACGTGGGTTCTACGTATTTAATAGTTAATTTTGAAAAATAAAATGACAAATGTATCACAAATGTCTTTGCATGTGTTTTCTCAAATTATTAATTGTGTCGATATATATATATAACATGTGGCACAAGAGGGTACTTTATCTTCAAGAATGTTTTGTATGTTTAATTTCAGATTTTTGTTTTGGTAGCTCAGCCATCAAATCATATACTCCCCCACCTTTTCAATTCGTGTCGTTGTTGCCTTTTACACGTCCATATTGAAACGAAGTCGCCATGTGACGTGGGTTCTACATATTTAATAGTTAATTTTGAAAAATAAAATGACAAATATATATATATTAAAACAATTAATAATTTGGGAAAACACATGAAAAGACATTTGTTGGCATGTTCGCACAAGAGGGGGGAGGTAGATTCGAACTAGTGATCTCTACTTCATTAGGCGTGATCCTAGCCGATTGAGCTAGCTCTTGAGAACATGTTAATATAACAACAAATATAAAAACAAATATTTACCTATATTTTTTGTAACAACAAATATAATAACAAATATAAAAAATAATATTGGAATAACGCCGCTTGATCATAATTTTATACTTACGTTCACTGACAAAGGAATACAAAATGAAAGATTTGTTACGATTCGAGCTGATTTTTAATTATCTTTAATTTTCTATTTGATACTATGATTTTATTTTATTTTATTATGATCTTATTTATTTTATTTGGACTTTATTTACCTTCCTTATTAGAATTATATTTGCTATTGCTACTTGGATTAGGTTTAATTTCTCTAAAATATTTATCTTCTATAAATAGGCTAGTTTGTGATGCAAAACGGAAACTCAATTGAATTATTATCAAATCAAATAATTTTCATTCAAATACTCTATGGAGTTTTATCTTTCTTAAGCCTGCACGCTTGTTTTATCTTTTGGTCAGAAAACGAAGACGCTTTTGATTGTGGCTACTTAGTCTTCCACTACGTCATCCCCAAAGTTAGAAAAATTTAAAAAAAATAACAAAAATAACCTTTACAATTTTTTAATAAGATAGAAATATCCTTATAAATTCAAGGAAAAACAAAACAAACAAATAAATAACAAAATGAAAATAATTGAAAAAAAAAAAAAAAAAACTTAATTTTTTTAAAAGAAAAAAATTAAAATAACACCATCGATTTGCTATTTTTTTATTTTTTGCTTTTAAATTTTTTTTTTTTTAAGTTAACTAACGTAGCGGAAGACTAAGGTAATTAACCAAAAAGCAGCGTCTTTGATTCTGCAAGGAGAAGCGTTTTCGTCTTCTACCCAAAAGATAAAACAAGCCCGTAGGCTAAAAGAAAAATAAAACTCAATAAAGTATTTGAGAGAAAATTATCTGATTTGATGATAATTCAAATGAGTAGAGTTTTACATAACAATCTGGCCTATTTATAGAAGAGAAATACTTGTAGAGAAAGTAAATCTAATCCTAATAGTAATAGTAAACCTAATCCTAGTAACAATAGTAAACCTAATCCTAATAAGGAAATGAAAATAATTAAAGCAAATCTAACCCTATTAAGGAAATGAAATAAAGTTCTAAAAAATAAAATAAAATTAAGGGGAAAATGCAGTTTACCCCCCTGAAGTTTCAGCAGTTTTTCAATTTTAACACAAAAGTTCAAAAATTGGCAATCTACCCCCCTGAAGTTTCAAAAATTGACAATTTAAACCTTCCGTTTAATTTTCCGTTAAATTGGATGAAATGTTTTTTTTTTAAAAAAAAAAACCCTGAGGGCAATGATCTAATTTCATAGATTTCCGTCCATTTTGACGGAAAAATTAAACGGAATGTTTAAATTGCCAATTTTTGAACTTCGGGGTTAAAATTGAAAAACCCCTGAAACTTCAGGGGGGTAAACTGCATTTTCCCCTAAAATTAACAATCAGGCAATCGTGACAATATTTTCTTTTCTACTTCAGTTGTCTGAGAATAGGTAAAATTCTGATCAAGCGGCGCTACTCCAATATTAATTTTGATATTTTCCATATTTTCGTTTTGATAAAAAAAAATATAGGTAAATATCGCTTTGCATCATTAGCTTTTTATTAATTATATGAAATGTTCTTTCCTCATTGAAATTGGAGATTGACAATTGTTTTAATAGTTAATGGGAACATTGACTCATGTGGGAGAGAGAAAATAGAGAGAGAGGGCATGTGGAGTAATTTTGAACCATGGTTAAAAATCATGACCCACTACAAAAAAATAAAATAAAAATAAAAATAAAAATAAAAATAAAAATTTCTTGACATGTGTTTTCTGACATGTTAGGTGGTTTGACATGTTAGATAATTTTCCTGACGGGGTATTTTTGACGTGTGTAAGGCGCTAAAATTTTGTGTGTCAGAAACGGAAAATTTCTAACGTGCCATTAGTAACACGTCAGAAATTTTTAACGTGTCAAAATTGACACATCAGGAAAATTTTCTGATGTGTCACTTTCTGACACGTCAAAAAATTTCCTGACTTGTCAAAATTGATACGTCAGTAATTTAAAAATTATTAAAAAAATAATAATTTTTCTTTTTTAAAATTTTTTCTGGAATTTTTTTTTTCAATTAAAAAATTTATTAATTTGAATTATTTTTCAATTAAATAATATTTTTTTTAATTCTTTTCACCACCGTCGACGTTTCTCCCAGCTCTCTTCCTGATCTCTTCTTTTCTCCATTTTCGTTAATTCTCTAGCTAGCTCTCCCTCTCTTCTTTTCTCCATTTTCTCACTCTCTCTCTCTCTCTCTTCTTTCCTCCATTTTCAAAATCCTAAACCCAAAAAATCTTGAAAAAATAAAAAATCCAAATAAAAAAATCAACATGAAAAATCAAAAACCTGGCCAACAAATCTTTAAAAACCCAAAAAAAACTTCTTATCTTCTCTTCTTCTTCTTCTCTTCTCCTTTTCTTTTTCTTCTTCTTCTGCTTCTCTTCTTTTTCTCTTCTCCTTTTCCTTTTCTTCTTCCCTCTAGAGGGAGCTAGCCGGCTACATGTGCAGAGAGATTGAGAGAGGAGATCGAGAGCTGAGTTTGGGGAAATAAAAGAAAAGTGAAAGAAGTTGAATATATAAAAGAATAAAGGGAAAGAAGAATCAAGAATAAAGAATAAAGGGAATAAAGATTAATAGAAGAATAACTTAAGGGAAAAGAAGGGGAAAAAGAGGGAAAAAAGTTGAAAACTTCGCTCATTTGTTTTAGTGACATGCTAACATTTAACATGACAGAAATTTCTGACGTGCTATTTTCACGCATAAGAAAATTTCTGACATGTTAAAATAGCATGTCAAAAATTTTCTAATGTGTGAAAATGGCACATCAGAAATTTCTGACGTGCCATTTTCACACGTCAAAAATTTCATTTCATGTTTCTTTGTTTTATCTGCAAATAAATAGTGTTTTTGCGTTAAAAAAAAAAAAAAAAAAGACCAGAAAACAAATATATATATATATATTTTTTTTAATTTCTATATTACTGCATGGAAAATAATAAATCAAAGAAATCCGGATCGGAAGGCCAAGAGCAGCAATAGAGTTATTTAATAAAGATCTGGAAAGATTTTGAGTCTCATTTTCATTTAAAAACCTTCCTAATAAAAAATAAAAATTAGATGAAATATATATAATATAAATAAACCTGATATAAAAAAATAAAAATATTTGTTGACGTGTCATTTTGACACGTCAAGAACTTATTGACGTGTCAAAGTGACACTTCAATATTTCTTGACGTGTCTAATTTTACCACGTCAATAAATATTTAAATATTATGTTATTTAAATAAAATTTTTAAAAATTAAATTGAATTTAAATTTCTTGACGTGTCAAATATTGACACGTCAGGAAATCCTGACATGTTGAATGTAACACGTCAATAAATATTGACGTGGCACATTCAACATGTTAAAAAAAAATTTGTTGACGTGCCACTTTTGGCACGTAAATAATTACTGGCGTGACAAAATTTGATTACTGTTTGCTACATCAGAAATCACCCAGTTTTTTGTAGTGACCGGTAAAAACTTAAAAAAATAGGGAACTATTTAAATTTTAGGAGATTAAATATTGACCCTTGTTTAAATTATAGCCTATATGTTTTCATTAGTACTACAACGTGAAAGCTGAATCCATCGGCTATAAGAATAGCAGATGTCTCCTCCTTTGTTTTCTACCATCTCTTTTGTCTCTAAGTGTTCTATCTCCAAAACACAAAATAAATGATTTTTCCTTAATTTGGTCAATTGCACACCCAAAATAGAGAAAGTCCTGAGAAAGAGGAACATGAAGATGTAGTGAATCTTTCAGCAAGAAAGAGAGTATGTAGTAAATATACACAGGACCATTTCAGGAGATTAAACAAAAGTGGTAAGTATAAAACTTATTGACCCTACTCCTGATATTTTAGTGTATATAAACTGTACAATATTTTTAGTGTGATTATGAGCCCTGTATATTTTGAGATGAGTATGATAAATTATGTTGACATGATATATTATATGTGTTTAAAGGAAAATGAGATATGATTATATGTGATATGCGAAAAGTTTGTAAAATATGGATACCCAACGGCTAAGTAGGGTTATACACTTAGCTCCGTGATGCTAGTAAGGAAATAAAAATGACTAGCCAACCCGGTGTAAAGTATGGTTTTATACTTAGCATCTCAAAGCTATAAGAGGGATAAATTTTTTAGTAACCCGATAGTTACACGAAGGAATACACTTAGCAAACTCTAGCGGCCAAGTAGGAGTATACACTTGACTTATGGAAAAAATGAAATGAAAAATTAACCTCTAAATGCAGAATGTGATAAATGAATTTAATATTATATTATGTGAATTAAGCATGTGATATGATTAGGGGTGAAAATGCGGGTGGATAATAACCGCCCGCATCCGTTAGTTGCACTTATGTGCTATCCACATATGCGGATGTGGATGTGGATGTGGATAGCAAAAACTAATATCCGCAAATGCAAATGCGGATAGCAGTTTTAGGGTATGCAGATGTGGATATTATCCACATCCACATTCCTTTATATATTTAATATATATTAGGGTTAAATTCACTTTACTCCCCTGAAATTTCAGGGATTTTTCAATTCGAACCCGAATGTTTAAAAATTGGTAATGTACCTCCCTAATATTTCAAAAAAATTTAATTTAGACCCTCCATTACTAATTTTCGTTTAATTGGACGGAAATTTAAAGAAAAAACAAAGTATTGAGGGTAATTACATAATTTCATAGATTTCTGTCCAATTTAACAGAAATTAGTAACGGAATGTCTGGATTGAAAATTTTTGAAATATTAGGGGGGTACATTGCCAATTTTTAAACATTGGGGTTCAAATTGAAGAAGAGCTTAAACTTCAGGGGGGTAAAGTACATTTTCCTCCCCTATATATTATATTTTTTATATATACATATATACTATATTTAATATTTTTTAATTTATGTTTGTCATATTTGTAATTTATGTTTCTTATATTTGCTAGATTTGTAATGTTGTTGGATTCCACTTTTAGAAAAGTCGTTTAATTTGTTGAGTTAATTGTCTAATATGTTCTTCCTTTATTATTAATTTATTTTTTGTATGTTTTTTCTTGTTACCAACTATAGATTTATTAGAAGCTAAATATTAAATAATGTATGTGATAAAAATTTATTGGCAAAGTGATTAGAAAGTGTGATATGAATAATAGTGTTTAACTATAAATAATGTGTCTAAAACGCTCATTACCTCAAATGCGGATAGCGGATAATATCCGCATTTATTATCCACATTAACTATGCATATGCGGATGGTAATCGCATAATGCGAATGCGGATGCTGATGCGGATATTGCTATTATCTGCATCTGCATTTTCACCCCTACATATGAAATATATTTTTTTATGTTTTTAATTTTTTTTTTCATTATCTTGTTATAAACTGTTTTACTGCTCCAAAGTATAAGACGTGGGGATTGATATGCATGAAATGTAAAGTAAAATATTGAGGATTTTTATAAGTATGTATTAACCAAAACTCTAGGCCTGATTTACAAAAGGGAGATGCTAGGTGTTTTCTTGGTCCTAAATGAATATTATTTTATAAAAACCAGGTGAGCGAAATAAGGGTTGGTTTCCTTGTTAGAAAATAATATCTACATATGGTGGGTCACCAAGGTGACCCAACGGAGGGTCACTTGTGACCCCTTGGGTCACCATCGGTGACCTACCGTGGGTCAACTTTGTGACCCACCGAGGTGACCCACCACGTGGGTCACCAAGTGACCCGCTCACCCTTGGTGACCCATGATGGTCACTTTTTTTGTTTTTGTTTTTTTTTTTTAATTTTTAAAATATAATAATGATAATAATAAATTTTTTATTTGTAAATAAGGGTAAATTTGGAATTTTTAAAAATTGTAGGGGTATAAAGGTCTTTTTACCCCTCTACCGATTGATTTAACCCAAATTTCTAACGGAATGGGGGTAATTGGAAAAAAAATCAAAAGATCGATACACCAAATGAGAGTTTTTAAACTTTTGGGGTGTTTGCAAAAGACGTGACATTTTAGGAGTAAGTGAAGTTATCCAAAAAAAGAAGCAATTTATGCCCTTTACTTGAAATAAGAAGAGAGAACTTGGTAATACCGATTTAAGTCGATACGCCATGGCTTCCACTAACAATGTTCCACTAGACAAGACTTCTTTTGAATCGAGAATTATTCGAAAGATTGTTAAAAAATGAAGAGAATTAATGGAAAAAGCCTTAGACAACAGATGTGTGAACTCTAGGTCAGGCAAAAATCAAGAGTCATCGGAAGTTCAATTGCAAAGAGAGGAAAACATGAGGTCAAACAAAAATAGAGAGTCACCAGTACCTCGATTACGAAGGGAGCAAGAGTATGGAGCTACACGTATGAAAATAGAGTTTCTGCGGTGGGATGATGAAGATTTGTCACGATGGGTATCCAAAGTGGAGCACGTCTTCAAACATCACCATACACCTACTGAATCAAAGGTGGATATAGCATCATTCAGTCTTAATGGAGATGCCATATAGTGGTTTGATTGGTTACTGACCTGTCGTGGAGAACCAACATGGAGAACTAATATTATCCAACCTAGTATTAGTCCATACTCTTCTTCTATATTGTTGGTAAAGAAAAACGATGGGTTTTGGAGAATGTGTGTTGACTATAGAGCATTGAATTGTATCATTATCAAAGATAAATATTTGATTCCTGTCATCAGTGAGATACTTGATGAGTTATAAGGTGTCCAACATTTTTCTATGCTAAATTTGCATTCTGGATACCATCAGATTCGAGTTCATGAAGATGGCATCCCCAAGACAGATTTTAGGACTCATGATGGCCATTATGAGTTTTTGGTGATGCCTTTTGGATTAACTAATGCACCGTCTACCTTCCAGAGATTGATGAACGATATTTTTAGACCACATCTCCGTAAGTTTGTCTCAATATTTTTTTATGACATTCTTATTTATAGCTCATCTATGGAAGATTATTTGTACTGCTTGCTTGTGTTCATTATTTTACGAGAGTACTTGTTATTTGTTAAGAAGTCCAAATGTTGATTTGCGAGGGTGGTGGTGGAGTATTTGGGTCATATTATGTCACAGAATGGTATTGCAGCAAATCCATCCAAAATTTAGGCAATGGTCAATTGACCAGTACCATAAACAATCAAAGCCTAGCGAGGGTACTTAGGGTTGACTGGATACTACACTAAGTTTGTAAAGGACTATGGTAAGATTAGTGCACTATTGACGGCCTTATTGAAGAAGGATGCATTTTGATGGCATGAAGTTGCAGGTGGGGCCTTTGCAAGTCTCAAGCAAGCCATGACAACCACTTCTGTTCTTATTTTACTAGATTTTAGCAAAATATTCGTTCCTGAATGTGATGCATTGGGATTAGGTATTTGGGTAGCATTAATGCAGGAAGGTCAACCTATTGCTTTTACCAGTAAGGCATTGTCTCCTCAGCTCTTAAGCTTGGCTGTGTACGATAATGAGATGTTGGCTATCGTCCATGGAGTGACTAAATGGAGGCCTTATTTGATCAGGCAGCATTTCCAGATACATACTGATCATAGAAGCTTGAAGTATATTCTTGAGTAGTGAATTTCATTATTGGAACAACAGAAATGAGTTGCCAAATTACGAGGGGTATGATTATGAGATTGTGTTACAAAAAGGGAGTAGAGAACTTAGTAGCAGATACCTTGTCACGTACTCTGGAGCATTATGATATCATTGTCATTTCTATTCCAGCATGTGCTACTCTTGATCATATTAAAAAAGAGCAACAAGAAGACCCTGAATTAAAGAAAGTCATCCAGAAGCTAGAACAAGATCCTTCCATTGTTCCCCACTTCTCATGGCACACAAATCACTTGTGGTTTAAGGGATTGATAGTTTTGGCTTTCCATTTTTCTCACAAACCAATTGTTTTACAAGAATTTCATGACTCACCTAATGCTGGACATTCCGGATTCCTTCATACTTACAGACACATTACTCGCATTTTCTATTGAAAGGTATGAAGGTGAACATCAAGCAGTTTGTTGCTGAATGTGAGACATGTCAACTCCAGAAGGGAGAAACAGTGGCAAGCGTTGGACTATTACAGCCATTGGCAATACTGGAGGAAGTATGAACATGCATATCCATAGACTTCATAGATTACTTATCACCATCACAAGGTAAAACAACAACTCTTGTGGTTGTGGACCAACTCACAAAATATGCTCATTTCTGCGCCCTAGTGCATCCTTATACAACAATCGTTGTTGTTAAAGTATTTATGGATAATATTGTGAAGTTGCACAGGCTTCCCCAATCTTATAGTAAGTGATCGTGACAAAGTGTTTACTTCAAACTTTTTGGAAAGAGCTATTTCAATTGCAAGGGACGCAACTAGGGATGAGTGTGGCTTATCATCCACAGGCAGGTGGATAACTAAAGTGGTGAATCGATGCTTAGAAAATTACTTGTGATGTTCTGAGGGAGAAAAACCTAAGGAGTGGACTCGTTAGCTTTCATGGGGCGAATGGTGGTATAATACTACTTATCGTTCAACAACTAAGATGACCCTGTTTGAAGCTATATATGGGTGAGCCCCACCGATTATCCCTACTTATGATACAAGATCTTCATCGATTGATGAGTTGGACCGCACCCTTCAAGATCCCACTAAAGTCTTGCAAATCCTCAAGGACAATCCAAATGCCGCACAAGCCTAAATGCAACAAGTTGATAAGCATCGAAACGAGCGGGAGTTTGAAGTAGGGGATTGGGTGTTTCTCATATTGCAAGCTTACCGGCACGTCTTTGTTAATGTCCATCCCTCCAATAAGCTTTCACCTCGATTCTATGGGCCTTATAAGGTGTTGGAATGGATCGGTTATGTTGCTTATTGTCTTGATCTGTGTTGGAACTAGTGGCTCATATTTTTTGAACCACAGAGAGTAATACTGGAATACGAGTGGTTGGTCGAATAGACGAAGTGGAGTGAACGGAGCGAAGCTAAACCATTAATAGTAAAATACTGGAATACTAGCGGTTGGAGTTTTCCAAAATACATATGTACAATTAGGGTTTTCCTATATATATGTTATGTTGTAACCCTGAATCATTAATAGTAAAATATAGTGGCACTCTCTTGTGGACGTAGGCGCCTTGTGAACCATGTAAATTTGTGTCTCGACCCTCTTTTTTCGATTCCATATAATTCATTATTGTTGTGCACAGTAACAACAATTTGCCTCTTGAATCCAAGATGCATCTTCTCTTTCATGTTTCTTGCCTTAAGAAGAAGGTGGGAGAGCGAGTCTTTTGTCAACATCAATTACCTAATATTACTTTTACTGGTAGAGGTGGAACCAAGATTTCTAGTGTAAGGGGACTGACTTTTTATTTTTTATTTTTTATTTTTTATTTTTTATTTTATAAGTTGGGAACATTGACTTATATAAATACAAAAGCACATAAATACATACAATTTCTTTATGTGTCTTTGTGTGTGTTTATATAAAATAAAAATATAGAAATCTTAAATTTAATCTCATGGCATCACAAACACACGATAGTATAAACAATAAACAAAATAAACTAA
This sequence comes from Corylus avellana, assembly GCF_965113065.1. Taxonomy (NCBI): domain Eukaryota; kingdom Viridiplantae; phylum Streptophyta; class Magnoliopsida; order Fagales; family Betulaceae; genus Corylus; species Corylus avellana. Next base: position 7,595,731 of record NC_142494.1, read on the forward strand.
CACACGATCTATAGAGTTTAAGAAAAATTGTACCAAAAATAAATACTGTAAACTCAAATGACGGTAGAATACTTACTCAAAAATTAAATTAAAAATGATATTTTAATCATATTGCACATTTTTGCACTAAAAAAACACAGATAAATGCAAGGAAAAACAAGATATGGGGAAGATGGCTATGAAAAAAAAAAAACAAACAGAATAACGCAAAATATATTAATTTTGGGGGACAAATATATCATTTTTTGGGGGGACAAATTCATAAAATATGTATATTTTATAAAAAATTGTAAAAATTTTGGGGGGACGAACACATTGTTCCGTCCTTGTTTATTAGGGATGTTCGTATTCATCCTGTTGCAATTTTGGATTGAAGGATGGTTAAGTGACATAATCAGGTAGTTGTTGAAGTTCTTGTTCATTGGGCCCACTTACCCAAAGAAGATGCTACCTCCCACGTTGCTTGAGTGTGAGAAAGGACATGTGCTTATATAGAACATGCTCTCTCTAAATGATATGAAGCCTTTTGGGGGTAAACTCAATAACAAAATGGTGCGGGCTGATGCCCAAAGTTGACAATATCATATCATTTAGGGCAGGGTGTTACAATATAAGACTCTGAAGGCCCGATTTACAAAATTTCTTAATCATCACCCTTGAGGGCAAGGTTGTTTTTAAGGGTGAGGGGATGTTAGGAACCCTCAATTTATATTATTATTAAATAATTAATCTTTTCCTTACTAGGTTAGGATTTCTTTACCTACAATGATTAAGGTGATTAATTCCTATTCCGATTAAGATTATGTTTATTTTATAATCTATAAAAAGCAATGGAAGTGCCTTTAGGCTGATCATCGAATAATAATTTTCAATCAATTACTAAAAGCAATTTGTGGATGCTAAAACCCCCCTGAAGAGGTCATATCTTTCTATATTTTTCTTTTGGTTTTCTTTGATTTTAGTTTATAAGAACTCTGGTTCTTAGCATGGTTTCGTTGCCCATAAACACCCCGTGCTATACCCTAGATTTGAGCTGAGACTTCTCGTCCCATTCAAAAGAGAAATCATTGATTCTGTATTGTGTAAAATTTAGAGACATGAGACAAACCAGTAGAGAGAGAGAGGTGGTTTATGGTGGTATTTCTGGCCGGCAACCGCAAATTCAGAGAGAGAGGATCAGAATAGGGGATGTACATGTTGTCTTGAGGTTGAAGCACTCAATGTTCAAGTCTTTGGAGTCAAATTAATGCAGGTAGAGGAGGCGTGTCTGGAGCTGCTGTCCCACAAGATAACATTTATAAAATTGAACGCCAATGCACGCAATTTGTAGGCGGCAGAGTTAGCATGGGCGCATCCCTTTGATCCATCTCGTCAATTTAATAATTGGGGAAAGTCCACATAACTTCCTCAAATTACCACTCAATTGATAATGTCCCCTCTAAACTTTCAATTGTGACAATGTCCCCCCAAACTACCAAAAATTGTCAATGTTCCCCCAATGACGAAATTACCCTCAGTAAATTTTTTTTTAAAAAAACTAAAACTAAAACTTCTAGAAAAATCCTAAAACGTTGGCCAATTTTTTTTTTTTTTTTTTTTAAATCAATTTTATAAGAAAAAAATTAAAAAAAATTTTTGATTTTTTTTTTTTTATAAAAATTGAAAATTTTCGTTTTTTATTTTTATTTTTGTTTTATAATTTTATTTAAATAAAAATTTACGTTTAATAAAATGAAATTTTTTGTTTTTTAAAACTAAATAAAAAAATAGTTTTTTTTTTTTAAATAAAAATTTTCGTTTTTAAAAAAAATAAAAGAATTTTTGTTTAAAAAAAATTGTTTTTTCAAAAAATATTATTTTTAAATTAAAATATTTAGTTAAAAAAAAAATCAATTTTTTTTTTTAAAATTTATAGGGGTATTTTTGTCTTATTGACAAATCTATAGGGGCATTTTTGTCTTATTGCTAGTCTTAAGGGGGACATTGACAATGTTTTAGTAGTTTGGAGGGGATATTGTCACAATTGAAAGTTTGGGGGGGACATTGTCAATTAGGTGGTAGTTTGAGGGGAGTATATATGTGGACTTTACCCTTAATAATTCAATCATTTTTGTTCTTTTTATTACAAACTATCTGATTTTTTTTTTTTTAGGGCGGGGGGGAGGGGGGGCGTGGGGTTAAGAATCATAATTGTTTAAAAAAAATAGTTAAAAAAGGGGTATTTTTTTAGGTAAATTTTGGAGTCCGTGTGCCAAAATAGAAAGTACTTTAATTGTTTTTGTTTTAATTGTGAATTTGAAATGGTCATTTCTCTTAGTTTTTCGTTCAAAATTGTGTCTATGTTAACATTTTTTTTCACAACGTATTAAAATGATAATTTTTAAAAATTTTATTATGAAATCATTTTCTTTGAAAAAAAAAATCAATCATAGATAGCTAGAGGTAGGGCTGCCACTCCTGGGGCAGGCCACCTAGGCCCTATAGGGTGACTTGCAACTACCTAGCCCAACCCCAATGGCGAGCTGGGGTGGCTTGTGGGCCACACGAATAGGGGTTTGGGGTGGCTCACAACCATTCCTAGCCCTAAGGGATAGCTTGTAGGCCACCTCTAGCCACTAGGGGTGGCTCGCCTAGCAGAAATATGGCTTAGTGATGCATCAAGTGATGGTGCTCTTGGGTTGAATTCTGAAGTCTTTACTCATCAAATCCGTAAGTACAGCAGGTGACAGTGCATGTAACAAATTTTTAAATTACACACAAAGACTTGAACTTTTACACCGGAAGACATAGGTGTTGAAAAGTATTAAAAGCCAAGTTTTGATCACCAAATAAGGCTAATTTTTAGGACATAAGAGAAGAAATTATGAAACTTAAAGAAAAAGCCTACATGCAATGCCATTTTGTTGTCTATTTTTCATGCAGTTTTGAGAGACGACATTGACAAAAAAACTGTTGCTGGTCCTTGGAGAAAGTTTAAAAATTTGTACATAAAATAGTCTCTCACTAACGGATTGCATGTGGAGCAATATAATCCTCATAAAGGAATATACGTCCTATTTGTGAGAATCTTGATAATCTAATAAAATTATTATGGATATGAAAAATATTGATATTAAAATCAATGATGAGGATCAAGGCTTGATTATATTGTGTTCACTATCCGATTTTTATTTTATTTTTTTTAATAATTTCACTAATTCAATGTTGTATGACAGAGTTACCATCTTCTTAGTGTTAATGATATAAATCCTTTGTAATAAATGTTTATTTGTATTCCCTAAATAAAGGGATTTAGATTATATTTGTAAACCCTAATTTAAGGGATATGCTTGTATTTGAAATTATTCAAATCACATATAAAGCTCTATAAATAAAGTCTTGTACTCAAATCAAATATCAAGGAAAGATGTAGCATATATATAAGGCTTTAACGTATGGATGTAGGTCATAGGTCGAACCACCTTAATCTCTATGTCTTTCATCTCTTTCCTCATTCTCATTAGATTATTATTAGTTTCTGTTAGGCTTTTAGTATTGGCAAATTTAGTGTCAAAACATGTTTGGGTGTAAGGTTTTATCTTTTTTATTTTTTTATTTTTTAGAGTAATCTTTCATATTCATTCATTGAAAAAAATCAATGGCATAATGCTCTTATATCAAAAAACATAAAACTCTGATAAATCATAGCCAAAGCTATAAGATTATAGCGTCATAGAGACAAATATAAAAATCTTAGAATCAAGTCCTATCTATGACTTCAACATTTGCTAACTCATGTCCAAACTTACAGTTATAGAACAGAACTGCTATAGGCAGAGTCAATCTAATACATAGATAGCCCAAATTGCCAACTTTTATTTTCTCGGCTATTGGAGTAAAACCCTCACACCGAAACTAATTCTCCTCGACCCAAAGGCCAGGATATAAACCTTGCCCCCAAAGATCTCTCATGAAAGTAGATATAAGAAGAAGTCAAATCCTTATTAAAAAAAAAAACAACAAAAACACAATAAAAAAAAAAAAAAAAAAAATAGCAAATTGCTACAACAACCAAGGCAAGGGAGGCAAAGCGCACTAGCCGACTCGTGGTGGATGAGATGATGCCATTTGCACCGATGGACAGCTGAGGAGCCGGGGAGCATGGTGGGCCAGCACATAGTAAAAACAGTTGAGCAGACTAGATCGAGATTTGAAAAACTAGATTTAAAGCTAAATCGATTCCAGGAAGGTGAAGAGCGGCTCAGCAAGGTGGAGGGCGGACGGAGGCAGTGCATCATAAGTAAAGGGATGGTCGAAGCAACTGAACTAGTTGAAAAAACCAAACAAATAAACTGAAAAAAGAAAGAAAGAAAGAAAGAAAGAAGAAGGAGAATGGGAGGAAAGGAAGAAGGGAGTAGGGGCTCCCCACATATTTTTTTCTCTCTACGTTTTAGGAGAAAACCTAGGGCCGGCTACCAAATAGGGCAATGTTTGGGTGTAAGTTTTAAGTCTAGAGTTAGGTTGGTAAAAAAGTTAATCCAAGACATAATTATTGAAGTTTGTGTATGTTGTCAGCATTGACCTTATACCGATCTAAAATGGTCGTAACTTTTGATTCTGAGCTCTGATTGAAGCAAACTTGATGTCTTGAAAAGCTGACTCAAAATTTTACAATTTTGTATTTTGCACTAGCTAGTCAATGATGAATCTATATATAGAGTGAAAGGCAGTCGGAGAGAATTGTAAATGATATTTTGCTGAGATTAGTGATGCATACATTTCGATTTTTTTTAAGGAGACATTGACCAAATGGGTTGGTCAGAAACTGACAAGTGTAATGGTACTCATTTAATAGGATCATTTAAGACAATGTTGGACCATATACAATGCTGAAGCTGGCAGTGATCAAAGAGAATTTAAGGTGGTGTCCCCAGTGTCCTAGCATCCTACCCAATATGTTCAACTTAGATCCGCAACACTTTGCTTTGCATTGCAACCCGACGGGCAAAAAGAAAAAGAAAAAGAAAAAAAGTATAATTAAGTGATCATCAATCTTGGGCCTTTTCCTCTCTTTGTCTTTTCATGCACTAAATCGTTTGATACCTCTCCACAAGCTTACAGTCCCAGTTCAGTAAATTGGTCATAGCTTTAATCAAATTATAGGAATAGACTTTACTACAATATTTCTATTGCAAGAAACTTCTTCAATGGAAGCAGCCTAGGGTCTCAATCACTACCATTAATTCTCTGCCTTTTCTGCTAGGGTAAGTTTTGGATCTTCTTAAGCTTATCCCCTCCATCTCTACGTACTACTGGTATCACTTGGTTTATTTATTTCTTCAATTTTACATTAATTATATATAAACATTTTTTAGATGAATATTAGAATATACTCGAATATATATGCTAGTGAAAAAATAAACCGTACAAATAGGATGGTTGAAAGAGATGTTGTCCGGTGAGGAAATCTATTTACGAGTTAGATATGAAAAATAAAAGGAACGCAAAAAAAAAAAAAAAAAAAAAAAAAGCAATCGCAAAACACTAAAATATATGTGCTACGTTCATTAGAATTTTAGCCAAATTTTACTATTTCTTGAGAAATAATACATCAAGCATTAATTATATCTATATAGGAAAATCGGTCTTTAGCGATGACTTTGAGTCGTCATGAAAGGCCCACAAGTCGTCGCTAATTAACATCAGCGACAACTATGGTCGTTGCCCCAAGTCATTGCAAGTATAATCCGTCGTTAAAGGCAAAACAGCGTCGACATTTGTCGTCACTAATAACTATCAAAATTTGTCGCTGAAAATGCCTTTTCAAGCCAATGTCGTTGCTGATGATGTACACATCAGCGACAACAAATGTCATCGTTGATGACTCACACATCAGTGACGAAAAATGTCGTCGCTAGATAATGCACACATCGGTCATCAGCGATGACATTGGTTGTCGCTGATGATCACATAATCATCTATCGCCGCTGATGATCGTCATCGTCAACATCAAATGCTTTTCTTTTTGGCTAATTAATTTTTTAAATTGTTTGGTATGAATGATCTAAACATAACAATATGTTAGAACTTATCTCAAGAACTCTTTTTCTAATTAAATATGTTCAAAGGTCTGAAACAGAGTTCATTACACATTTTTAAGTGAATAAGTCTCAAAAGTAGCAAGATAAAACTACATAATTGTCAAGTTTTTAAGCAGGAGCCAAAGAAGGCATACATCAACAACAATGTTTCTTGAGAAATTAAACTTCATATGTAGCTAAGCAGCAAAAAAATGATACAAAGAAGACTTCGCAGATATAAGAACTGATTACTTGTACGACTCATCAATACCATATTGTAACTGCACAGAGAAGAAGAGCATATATTAGATAAGAAATTTCCCCAAAGAAAATAACCAAAACTAAATGAAGCTATGGAAAGAGAGATGAACTTGGATTATGGAAGCTATAATTTGTCTCCCAAGCTGAATGTGTAATTTCCTGTTCCGAATACTTAAAAAAACAACAACTGATTTCCGAATACCTAATTCTCTAGACTACTGCAAGAATCTTATGTTTATTTTAATTTATAAACTATAAAATAATTACTCATTAAGCATCCAAGAATTCTTGGACATTTTTCTTTATTTGCATGTCCCTTTTGGAAAAGCACACAAGAATTCTTGCATGCGTGTATCCTCTTATAACTTAAACCCAATCCTCACCTCAATTGTTTTGCTTTATAATACAATCTTGGAAATGTCTCCCTATCTGAGAAAGCCCTCTTTATCAAGTCAATTACCACATCAAACGCTTTGTTACTCATATTGGAAAGTATATTTATATGAAGTAGATTCATAGTGAAAGCGAGTGTTAAAAATTTCTTACAGCTTGGATAAACTTCACACTGAGTATCTTCCAACAGTTGATCAAAATTTTTCGATTCATAACCATTGGTTGTTGGACCTGGAGTAGTAGAGGATTCACCTGTATTACAATTCGAAAATCTCCCCATACAGATATCATTTAACATTTCTTCAACATCATCGATATCCTCCACACTTGCATTCTTATCATCATGATTGACATGCAAATTTGTACGAAACGGATCTTCTTCCCCATGAAATACCAATTGGGTGTAATTCATATCAATTCCTTTAATGAACTAATCATCCTCCATCTCATCTATAGGCTTATAATAACTATTTCTTTAACATCATTGATATCATTTATAGGCTTATAATAATGATTTCTTCAACATCATCGATATCATTTATAGGCTTATAATAACGATTCTCACACTTGCGACATGAACACTTGATCCTATTAAGCCCATCCACTTAACCACGTTCCATACTAACAAATTGTTCAACAGCTTTTGAATACTTCTCACCAAATCTATGAGTTTCCCACATCCAAGTCTTATCCATCTCGATGTTTGTTCAAATATAGTATTGCTAGTAGTTTATAAAGCAAGCTACAAACGGACCGGGCAGGCAAATAAAGATCAAATTAGTATTAGTTCAAATATGCCTTGGACTTTGGTGGCATAACCATGAAGAAGAAGAATATGATTTTCAGTTTAAGGTAACACAAAAGTAATAATAACAAAAAAAAAAAAAAAAAACATAATTAATTGAACTACCGTCCAAATCAGCCAATTGTGATTTTCTAAGACCTAGCTAGTGATGCATTTTTTTTTTCTTTTTTTTTTTTTTTTTTTTGAATCATGAAACTACTAACATTTGTAATTTATTTGCTAACAACAAAACCGATTCCCTTTTCATCCTATACTTAACCCACCTCAATGTACATAACAGGAAAATAGTTATGTACATTGAGGTGGGTTAAGTATAGACAAATGAATAATAATAATATAAATAGCTCCAAACAGAAGAGGATTTCTTTACTTGATGATGATGACAGTTTCCGGTAAGAAGAAAGCTAAGGTCACATCATTCTGTTTCTAAGTGAAGGAGAAGTGCAAATTCTTAGTTCTGAGTGACTGCCTTCATATACAATTCATCACACATTCAAGAAAAAATCAACTTTGTCCTTGTAATTCATATGTTTTGGTTTGCAGGTATTTATGCAAACAGAAGAAGAAACTGTCACTACATAGTTGTATCAATTCCAGACTTATTGCCAAAAGTCCGCAGAAGAAAGCCTAGCTGCCAATTTTTGGATCAACATGAACTTGTAAAAAGAAAAAATCAATAGTTGATTTTTAAAATCAACTAAGATTCAAAGAGAGAGAGATTTTATACATGTGGTAAGATTCAAAATCAATATTATTAACAATAAGATTCAAAATCCCAAGAAGTGTCATTATTTTTTCTCTATGAAATCTGTTAGTTTAGGTTTTGGCACGTTCGGTTTGCATGTACGTTGTTGAAAATGAGCATCTCAACATGTTTCAGAAAGCTGATTCTTGAGGCATGTCCGGACCCCTAGAAGCCGGGTCCGGACACAAAAACCAGCAAGTGTGCTTTGAAGAGCAGGTCCGAACCGCCAAAAGCTGGGTCCGGACCTGATTTCCAGAAACTGGATTTTGAAGGAGAGGTCCGGACCGCCAGAAGCTGGGTTCGGACCTCATTTCCAGAAAGCCTCATTTTTATGAGATGTCTGGACACAAGAGTTGGAGGTCCAGACATCACTAGGTTACGCATATGTAACCCTAGCCATGTCCAGACCCCAGATTAGCCCTGTCCAAACATGGCTGCTGATGGATTAATTATTCTCTATTTAAACACTTTATTTTGCTTTAGAAAGGTACGTATTTTGTGAGCAAAATTAGAATGCTTAGAGTGAGAGATATTGTTCAAGATTATTTGTGAAAAGAAAATACGTGAAGCCAATCGGAGTTTCGGTGAAAGGAAATCTTTTAGAAGAATTGTGCCAGATGTTCTGGAAAGGGCTACTGAGGTAGAAGTCAAGTGGGTCACTTGTCGTGTGCAACGAAGAGTCAAAGGTTTTGTAATTCTTCTTGCATTCCTTATTCTTCTTATAGTGAATTGATTTCGTAGGTTTGGTTGCTCCGAAGAGGTTTTACATTTAGAGAGTTCTCTAAACGGTTTCCTCTTCGTAACCAAATATCTGTGTTCTTGATTGCTTATTTCATATCTATATTTGGTTGATCTTTTAACTTCTAGGTTAGATCTTTTTCTGAATAATTTCTATGAAACACCTAGACATTTGGATAGGTGTTGTTTGGAGTTGTTTTAGAATTTTCAATTGGTATCACAGTAGGTTCACTCTGTGAAGGAATTTTTTTTCCTGAGTGTGATCCAAGACTCCATATCAAATGTCTCTTACGGTTGCTCCTAATTCTCTTCCCGTCTTTGACGGAACAAATGATACGCTTTGGAAAATTTGTATGAGAGCTTACTTTAACTCCATTAATGTTTGGCATATTGTTGAATCTGGATGGACACGTCCCGACAAAGCAATAGCTGAATGGACAACGGAGGAAGAGAATAATGCTACTGTGAATGACAAAGCTATAAATGCTATTTACATCTCTATTTCAAATGAGGAATTTTCTGGAATTTTTAGATGTGAAATAGCTAAGGAAGCTTGGGAAACTTTAGAAATCACACATGAAGGAACTAAGGTTGTTAGAACTTAAAAAATTCAAATGTTGGTTTCTCAGTTTGAGGAGATTAGAATGCAGGAAGATGAAACTTTTGATGAATTCTATTCAAAGCTTAGTGCCATTAGAAACTCTACCATTAATTTGGGAAAGAAAATGGATGATGCTAAAGTGGTGAAAAAAATCTTAAGATCTTTGCCTGAGAGGTTTATTCTCCAAATTGCTGCTATACAATAGAGCAAAGACTTAGATACTATGAGAGTAGAAGAACTTGTAGGTTCCCTTCAGACCTTTGAGCTAATTCTACCCAAACTCAAGAAAACTAAAAACATTGCTCTCAAAGCAAAAAATGTTAAAGTCAATTCTTGTGGGTCATCTGATGAGGATTCTGGGGATGATGAAGAATTTGCCCTATTTGCTAAAAAATTTAGAAAATTTTTTAGACCCGTGAATGGAAGGTTTAAAAATCATGACTCAAAAATTCCTGTGAAACCGAAAGGTGAATTTAGAAGTAATCCACGTGAGAACTTAGAGACTGATCAGAAAGATAAGTTCACTAGTGGACAAAAATGTCATGAATGTGGGGGTCGGGGTCATATTCAAATTGAATGTGCTAATCTGAAAAAATCCAAAGGTAAAGCTTTCAATGTCACTCAGAGTGATGAATCGGATGATGAAAAATCCGAAGAAGAAGTTGAAGGAGGAGTGAATTATTTAGCTTTTACTGCTTCTTATGATAATTATTATAAGACTGTTAACTCACCTCATATGATAAACGAATCTGAAATTGAATCTGATGATGAGGTGGATTTACAGACTGCTTGTAATAACTTCTTTGTGGAATGTGATAAATTGAACAAGCTGAATAGGAAAAATCTGAAAAATCTGAAAGAAGCTGAACTTGAAAAAGAAAGATTAATGAAATCTATGGATGAATGTTAAGCTATTCGAAACACTTTGACTTCTGAAAACCTCATGCTGATTGCTAAAGTGAAATCTTTGGAAAAGGACTTGAATGATTCGAGTGATCATTTGAAGAAATTTTCTAGTGATAAATTGAATCAAATGTTAGGGAATCAGAAACATTCACATGATAGGACTGGATTTGTTTTTAATAAACATGTTCATTCATCTTCTTCAAATGTGCAACCACTTCTAAAATCATGTTTGTGAAACCTAAAATGAAAGATGTGGCAATTGAGAATTCTTGCTTACCTCAAGAAAGTTCAGAAGATGTGACCAAGAAAAATAAGTTGAAATTCCAAGTTCCGGTAAGGACTAACTTCATCCCTACTTGTTTTCACTGTGGTGTCAAAGGTCATACTCGACCAAACTGTTGTCAAATTAGGGCTAAACAACCATGGTCTCAGAAGAATATCCCTAGACTAGATGAACCTGGAATTGGGAATCAACTAAAAGTTTTAACTGCTCAAGTGAAACTTATTAGTGAGAAGTTAGCTGTTTTGTCAAATTCTGTTGATATAAAAGATATGTCTAATTTGATTGACAAGGATGTGCAAATTCCTTCTCAAAAGGAACTGGTCTGGGTTAAAAAGAAAGATCATCTATGTCTTGTTGCTCATACTGCCTTAAGTGTGCTTAACTCTTGCTTGTGGTTTCTAGGTAGTGGTTGTTCAAAACATATGCCAGGTGATAAGTCTCTATTCAAAGTGCTTAAAGAAGGCAAAGGAAGTGGAAGCATCACTTATGGAGATGGCAGCAAATCGAAGATGATCGGTCAACGAATTGTGGAAATTTTCGGTGCTCCTACTCCACAAGAAATGCTGTATGTTGAAGGACTCCGGGCAAATTTATTGAGCATCAGTCAATTTTGTGATTATGATCTAGTGGTCCAGTTTTCTAAGAAAGAATGCAGCATATTTGATTCTCAAGGAAAATGGTTGATGGGAGGAGAGCGCACTGTTGACAACTGCTATTGTCTCTCCTCAACTTCTCCAATAAAATGCAATAAGGCAACCCTGGACACTAGAGAATTGTGGCATCAACGGTTGGGGCATCTAAATTTTCATGATCTGGTCAGAATTTCAAAGACAGAAGCCATAGCTGATTTAACCAAGATTCATCAGGCTGATAAAGGAAAATGTGTCCCATGTCAATTGGGGAAACAAACTAGAACTCCTCACAAAAAGATCTCAGGTATTGTTACCTCTCGAAACTTAGAGCTTCTTCACATGGATCTCATGGGCCCTACACGGACAGCTAGTTTGGGAGGCAAGAAATACATTATGGTGATCGTAGATGACTTCTCTCGATACACATGGGTAATATTGTTAAGAGAAAAATCTGAAGCCTTTCAACAAGCTCAGATCTTGTTTCATAAGATACAAAATGAACAAGACTGTCTCATCAAGCGGATCAGGAGCGATCATGGCAGAGAATTTGAGAACTCAAGTTTTGAAAATTATTGTGCTCAGCAAGGTATCAAACAAGAATTCTCATCCCCCATAACTCCTTAACAAAATGGAGTAGTTGAACGGAAAATCGAGTCATACAAGAAATGGCTAGAGTGGTGATACATGCTAAGGATTTGGCACAACATTTTTGGGGAGAAGCAGTCCATACGGCATGTCATATTGTTAATCGAGTTTTTCTTAGACCAAAAACTACCAAGACACCATATGAGCTATGGCGAGGCAAAAAACCCACTGTCAAATACTTTCGGGTTTTCGGAAGTACATGTTACATTCTTCGTGATAGAGAGAACTTGGGGAAGTTTGATGCAAAGAGTGACGAAGGAATTTTTCTTGGATAGTCCAATACAAGTCGAGCCAGTCGTGTATATAACAAAAGGACCAAGTCAGTAATGGAATCAGTAAATGTTGTCATCGATGATGAAACTACCAAGGAGCATTTTGCAGAAGAAGAACCTCAGGTTGAGGGAGAGCAATCTGATAAAACTCATGAACCTCCTAGTCCGAATGTTTCAGCAGTCCGTACATCAATACCTTCAGATGCAGAAAGCATGACTCCTTCACCAGTTCCACACTTGGTCTCTCATGCACCATCCTCCAGAGTCAAACTTAATCATCCTAGAGAAAATTTGCTGGGAAATGTGAATGAAGGGCTACGACTGCGAAACAGGGTGGTCAATCAAGTCATTTATTCTTGTTATCTCTCTAAGGTTGAGCCAAATAAGGTTAATGAGGCATTAGAAGATGAGAGTTGGGTTGTGGCTATGCATGATGAACTCAATCAGTTTGTTAGGAATGATGTTTGGAATTTGGTTCCAAAACCAAAAGATCAGAATATCATTGGCACTAAATGGATCTTCAAGAATAAATCTGACGAGCATGGTACAGTGGTAAGAAACAAAGCTCGATTGGTTGCTCAAGGATACACTCAAGTTGAAGGAGTGGATTTTGATGAGACATTCGCACCGGAAGCCAAATTGGAATCTATCAGAATTTTGTTGAGCATCTCATGTCATCTCCAGATCAAATTATATCAGATGGACGTCAAGAATGCTATTCTTAGTAGCATTCTTCAAGAAGAAGTATATGTAGCTCAGCCAAAAGGATTTCAGGATCCAACTTATCCGGATCATGTTTACAAGCTGAGAAATGCGCTTTATGGATTGAAACAAGCTCCGAGAGCTTGGTATGAACGTCTGACAACATACCTTCTTGCACATGGGTTCATCCGAGGACAGGCTGACCGTACATTGTTCATCCGTAGGAAAGGCAATCAACTTCTCATTGTCCAAATTTATGTAGATGACATTATCTTTGGCTCTACGGTCGACTCACAGGCTCATCAATTTTCTACAGAAATGAAGCAAGAGTTCGAAATGAGTATGATTGGTGAATTGACCTATTTTCTAGGTTTTCAAGTTCAACAATCCAACAAAGGTATCTTTGTGCCTCAACCAAAGTATGGCAAAGATCTTGTGAAGAGATTTGGGTTGGATGGAAAAAGTCATGCTCGCACACCCATGAGCACGAGTATTAAGCTAATTGCAGATGTGGCTGGGAAATCTGTTGACCAAACCGTATACAGAAGCATGATAGGTTGTCTCCTTTATCTTACAGCTAGTCGACCAGATATATCTTTCACTGTGGGTGTATGTGCTCGATTCCAAGCTAATCCAAAGGAATCTCATCTGACAGCAGTTAAACGGATCCTCAGGTATGTCAATGGCACAATAAATTTTGGAATTTATTTCTCTACTAATACAAATCTTGAACTTCCAGGATATTCTGATGCTGACTGGGCTGGTATTGCTGATGATCGGAAGAGTACATCAGGCGGATGCTTTTATGTGGGAACAAATTTGGTCGCTTGGGTGAGTAAGAAACAAAACTCCATTTCTCTTTCTATTACTGAGGCCGAATATATAGCTGCTGGGAGCTACTGCACACAGCTCATTTGGATGAAGCAACTTCTTGCGGACTATGGATTTGATCAAGGAAAAATGATTGTCTATTGTGACAATACGAGTGCCATCAACATCTCAAAGAATCCGGTTCAACATTCACGCACGAAACACATTGACATTCGTCATCATTTCATCCGTGACTTGGTAGAAACCCAGGTGGTATCTCTTGAATTTATGCCTACTGAACACCAATTAGCTGACCTGTTTACAAAACCCCTAGATGGATCTAGGTTTGAGTATTTCAGGAATGCTATTGGTGTATGCGATCTCTCATGATTGTACACATAGAACATGCCTAGAAATTGAACATATTGATATTTGTCTATAGCTGTTCTAGGGCATTTTTGTTTGTTTTTTTATTGTTTTTTGTTTGCTTTGTCTTTATTTTCTTTGATTTTTTTTATTTTTATTTTTGAGATTGTTTTTATTTGTTGGATAGTCAGTTTCTCATGTCTTGTGCTCAAATGAATATTTTACATATGAGTGGGGTCAATATTTTGCAATTTACATCTACTGCTCCATATGTTTCTGATATACCTTGTTCTTCTGAAAACTGTTAAAGGAGTAAGAGTCAGTTTTTCTCATGTTCGAAATTGTGCACTTTTTGCCCCCTTTAGGTTTAGATTTTTGTTATGTGTTTGGGAATTTGGAGCAAACATTTTGTTTGGAAGATAGGTAGTGTCAGTTCTATCCACTTGATCAACTCGTTAGTTGAACCTAGCTCCTAAAAATTCCAACATTTTCTTCAAATTTTTTTTTTTTTTTAAAAAAGGGGCATAAAATAAGCTCAGATGACTTAGTTTTGCTTATGTCTGTCCCTAAAGAAATAATCAGTGATCAAATCATTGCGGAAATAGATGATTACTAAAGGACATGGTAAAAGCGAATGATTAGTCTCAATGGGAGTGTATCGGGTGAGGGAATCTAGGTCCTAACATTATAAGGTTTTACTATGGCTTGAATCAGACTGTTTGTCTTCCTTTACAAAATATCTGCCTAGATTTACGTTTCACTAATGAAATCTTATTTAATGGGAGTTTTCACACACTACACCCTCACATGAGATTTCTAATTATTGCTTACTTGACTGAATTCACAGAATAAGGTTGTGTCTTGCATATGGTACAGTTTTGGTGTAAGTGTACTTTGTTGACCACTCTCGATTGTTAAGATTTTCATCTGGAAATACATGGGTTACTGAATATCTATACAAGTTGCATTTTCATTTTTTTTTTAAAAAAAAATGATGATTTTTTTTGGCTTTTATTTTTTAAGGTTGAGGTCCGGACACGGCACTTACCTGTCTGGACACGGCCATTGCATTGGTTGTATCGACAGTGTTTAAAACCTCTGCAGTTTCTTCCCATTTCATTCCTCTAACTCTCTCAGCCGCACCACCTCTTCCTCAAATCAATTTTTTTGTTTTATTTTTATTTCTTTGCTTTCTTTGCTTCACATTCCCGTCTACACTTCCATCATCGCAGGTATGGTTTCTTTTATTCTCCTTTTTCAATTTTTTTTGTTTTTGTTCAAATAAAATTCTCCACTGTGACTGTTTGGGTGTACTTCTGCAATTCAGAATTGATTAAGTACTTGATTTACATTGATTATTCTTCCTCTCACATATGCTTGTTTCAAATTACATGCACTTTGATGTATTTAGGAAAGGGCTTCATCTTGTCTTGTGTTTTCCATGTCTACATTCTTTTGTGCATTCAATGTGTTTGATAAAATGTCTCAACGATTCCGTTTTTCAAGTTTGCTCCAATTCTTCAATTACATTCCTATATTTCACTGTTATTGGTCTTTTGATATTGGTTGGGATGTTCCTAGACAAGGTATTTTCAGTTTTTCATGCAGTATTTTCTCCAAGTTATAGTTAATACCTTAATGTCTAGGATCTATTCCATAGAATGTTTACATGACATATGTTTGCATCTATCTCAATTTTGGAATCACATGTTTCATATCAAAATGTGTTTTTCAATCTCATTTCTTCTAGAGATTTGTGCTATTATTTTATCATTTATTTCCTTATTTGGGGTGTGAATGCAGAAAATGGTATATCCAATTTCGGAATCCACACCAAGGAGGAAGCACACTCGAGAAGAAAAATCAGTCTTACAAGATAAGATTTTGACCCGCAAAATTGTAATCGAACGTGGGGTGGAGCAAAATGATCTTCGAGTGGAACCGTTTCGATTCATTCATGACATATTCCAGGCAAATCAATGGACCTCCTTGTTCATTCCTGTTAATGCCTACACTCGGTTAGTTCGGGAATTCTACTACAACATCGACGATATTGACTTGGTTGGTCCCCCGTCATTCAAGACCAAGGTCTCCGGGAAAACTCTCAATATCACTACTGAGCTGATCAGTGAAGTTACTGGGATTCCATTGACGAATGAGAAGCCGCTTCCATTTCTGGAAGATGATCCACAACCAACAAAAGCTGAAATCATGGCGGTTCTTAATCCAAGTCAGCCGCTTGTATGGGATGAAGACCTGAACAAAATTCCGATTGGCTATGTATGGGCTCCAGAAAGGTTGTTAACTCGGATTTTGCTGCAGAATATTTGGCCAATGTCTCGACATAGTCATGTGACTATCGAACGAGCAATGATGATTTATGGCATCATTAACTGTGTTGAGTTTTGTTTAAGCACTCATCTAGTATTGACAATGATCGAGCTCCATGAAGATCACTCTATTGCATTACCTTATGGCGGTCTCATTACGAAGATTTTGCACGCCACTTTGCCAAAAATTGCTGCAAATGAACATATGGAAGCTCCTAAAGGTTACTTTGGCAAAGGAACTGTGATGAAGTCAAATGCCCAACTTCGGCTTCAAGCTCCAGCTGCACATGCGCCTCCAATTAATCAAGATCCTCCAGCTGCGTCTTCCTTAGGATCATCCGATGCTTCAAGTCAATTCAATCAAATAATTGCCTTACTTCAAGCTCAAGGCCGAAGCATCGAAGATCGACACACCCGCATGACGACTTTGGAAAAAGATGTGAAATCTATCAAGGACCGGTTTTGCCAAGAATAATTTTGTTGCTTACGTTGCATTCTGTTTACTGTGCTTTATGGTTTGGCAAGACTATTTTTTTTTGTTTTGTTTCTCATGTCTACTTATTTAAGATTTCATGAGTTATTTTGATTAAACTCTAGAATTTAATTTTTTTTCTTCCTTTGTCCTTCCGAGACAAAAAGGGGGAGTTGTTTTGATGTGTCATTTTCATGTAATACAATTTTTTGTTCCCGAATGGCCAAAGGGGGAGTTTGTTAGTTTAGGTATTGGCACATTCGGTTTGCATGTACGTTGTTGAAAATGAGCATCTCAACATGTTTCAGAAAGCTGATTCTAAAGGCATGTCCGGACCCCCAGAAGCCGGGTCCGGACACAAAAACCAGCAAGTGTGCTTTGAAGAGCAGGTCCGGACCGCCAGACACTGGGTCCGGACCTGATTTCCAGAAACTGCTTTTCACAGATCAGGTCCGAACTGCCAAAAGCTGGGTCCGGACCTGATTTCCAGAAACTGGATTTTGAAGGAGAGGTCCGGACCGCCAGAAGCTAGGTCCGGACCTCATTTCCAGAAAGCCTTATTTTTATGAGATGTCCGGACACAAGAGTTGGAGGTCCGGACATCACTAGGTTACGCATATGTAACCCTAGCCATGTCCGGACCCCAGATTAGCCCTGTCCGGACATGGCTGCTGATGGATTAATTATTCTCTATTTAAACATTTTATTTTGCTTTAGAAAGGTACGTATTTTGTGAGCAAAATTAGAGTGCTTAGAGAGAGAGATATTGTTCAAGATTATTTGTGAAAAGAAAATACGTGAAGCCAATCGGAGTTTCGGTGAAAGGAAATCTTTTAGAAGAATTGTGCCAGATGTTCTGGAAAGGGCTACTGAGGTAGAAGTCAAGTGGGTCACTTGTCGTGTGCAAGGAAGAGTCAAAGGTTTTGTAATTCTTCTTGTATTCCATATTCTTCTTATAGTGAATTGATTTCTTGGGTTTGGCTGCCCCGGAGAGGTTTTACATTTAGAGAGTTCTCTAAATGATTTCCTCTTCGTAACCAAATATCTATGTTCTTGATTGCTTATTTCAAATGTATATTTGGTTGATCTTTTAACTGCTAGGTTAGATCTTTTTCTGAATAATTTCTGTGAAACACCTAGACATTTGGATAGGTATTGTTTGGAGTCGTTTTAGAATTTTCAAAATCTATCAAAATGATCAATTAAGTCAACCAACTACACATTGAGTTAATTACCACATATATAATATGATGTAACTTTTGTTTTCAACTAATGAATTTGATTTGCTTCGTATTTATTTTTAAGAGTTACCATTAATTCACTTCAATCAAACTTTTGTTTTAATCAAGTAACCAGTACAATTAATATAATCAAGTTTACAGCATGTAAAATCCATATTAGTTGCCTAGGAAAAAAAAAAAAAGGCCATATATATATTAGTTTTACGTCTCTCTCTGTCTCTATCTGTGTCTGTGTCTCTCTGTCAGCTACCACCTTAATCTAGACAACGTTGAGAATATGGGTGCTAAACTACATGGAGCATTAAGAAGGAATGAAAAAGTGTAAATAAGATAAGCCGAATGACTCATCAAACCAACTAAAGCCCTATACAAACCTTTGCCTCCACAAGCAATTGTACGAATATCGTGTATATATATATATATATGAAAACCTTTCTTTCTCAAAGGAGTTGTTTTCACAATGAATATGCCATGGCTGGCAGGGGGGGCCCGTGGCCCAATCTCTGACTTATCTGCAAACTGTCTAAAATGGCATCCTCACAAAGTCACTAGTTTTTTTTCTCTCTCATTAACAAGACCCTGGCTATTATAGGTATAGGAGTTATGAAGACAAACAAAGTTGGGTTGATCTACTCTGTCCAAACATCTCGTCAGTAGTACTCATGACCGGGTCCCGGCACAAAGGTTCTCTCACTAGGTTTTACCCATAATTTTCGGAAACAAATCCACGAAGACAAGTGCTAGCAAGCTACTATGTCATTTGGGGCTTTGATCTATACTCATCCAAATTGGACACTTCCCGACTCTTACAATATCATTCTTACAACCTTGTGAAAAAAAACAAAAAGAAAAAAAAAAAAAAGAACAAAAGAACAAAGAGAAATCTTTCTGGAAGAAGAGAGATGGAACAAGAGCAAAAAAAAAAAAAAAAAAAAGGAAAAACAGAGATCAAGAGAGAAATTACCGAAAATCCTCTTGGAGAAAGGGGATTTAATTTGCTCAAGAAAAAAGGACCCTCCCTCTTCTTCCATCCGAGAACCTTCTCTCCTCAATCTTGGCCATTTGATTATGAATCGAGATCATGAGAGCTAAAGCAGATCGTGAGCGCTAGCAAAGCACTGTAAAATTTTGGGTTGGGAAAATTTTAGGCTAATTTTTTATTATTATTTTTTTTTTCAGACATTTTAGTGCGCGCTAGTATATACTTTCCCGTTGCCAAGAGATAGCTCAATCGGTTGGAGACTAAGCCTCATAAAGCAAAGGTCGCTAATTCGAATTCTACCTCCCTCTCTTGTGTGGACATTTCAAATAATAATAATAATAATAATAATAATAATAATAATAATAGTATATACTCTCCCGCGCCTTCAGCCCATTTTCAATAAACATTAGCAGCGACAACGGGTGGTCATCACTAATATGCCCTAAATAAGTTTTCCTTTGATTAATTAGCAATGATATGGCCATCGCTAGCATGGACTTTTAATTAGCGATGCCAGTGTCGCTGCTAATAAATTGGGTCCTGTCACAATAGTTTTGGCGAGGCTTTTCCCGTGTGGAAAAAAATTTTATTTTGATGTTAGGGACAACAATATGTCGTCGCTGTGCAATGATGATTGGGTCGTCGCTAAAAATATGGTCGCTAAAGACCAATTTTCCTATAGCACATGTGAAAAATTCTAAACAGATAAATATCACAATTTTATGCGGAATTCATAGATATTTATCAAAACAAACATTCACCAAAATATGAACAATCACACACAAAGATTTTGGTGACGAAGAGGAAACCTTTTAGAAAACATTCTAAAAGTAAAACCTCTCAGGGGCAGCCAAACCCAGAAAATCACTATCAAAAGATTATCCAGAGATTACAGACACTTGGAAGACTTACAACCCTTTGCAAGACCTTGACTCTGTAAGATCAACAAGCCTCCAACTTGTCTCCTCGCTCACAATCTTCTTCAACATGATTCTCCTTTATCGGACCCTTCCGATAGACTTCAATTAAGCACACAATCAATACTAACAAAAATCCTCTAAGAGGAATCAATTTGGCTCACAACAAAATAATCACTCAAGCACAGCCTCACACGAACTCTCTGGGGGTGAAAATTCATACTTCTCTCTTCTATAATGATGTATATATACCCCCGACAAAACCCTAGACCTAACCCACTTAAAATCAGGTTTTTGGGCCTAAAACTTACGGGGTGTCCGGACATGTTAATGGGCGGTCCGGACACGGCTTTGCGGAGCAAGATTTTAATTTCTGGAAATGAGGTCCGGACCCGGGGAATTGCGGTCCGGACCCAGCCTGTCCAGTCTTGATCAACAGCTCCGATCGATGGGTGTTTGTGGTCCGATTAAGCTGAAATTTTGCAGCGACATTCATAACACATGAATCTACATTATGAACGGTGAAGATTGGATTCTGAGCATTCTATATCAGTGTTTGAGCCCGTGAACAGTAGCATCTGCATTTTGGAACTGAATTAAGCCAACACAATAACTGACAAACTCCCCTTTTGGCAATTCAGTGACAAAACCAAAATGTCGAGCCAATCCCATCATCTCCCCATATTTACTCCCCCTTTTTGTCACAGAATGACAAAAGGTCTTCATGTTTCCTGAAACACTTCACAAAATACATCAAGGCATATGTGGAACAAGAAGACATAAATAAAACTCATGATAAAAAAATGACGTAGAATGCGTGATCATAAAGAAACATCAGCAAAACTCCCCCTCAATGTATGACTCAATTAACAACAGGAAACTGGAAATGCAAAGCATGTTTCTCCCCCTTAAAAGTTAAATGAACACACATGATAGCACATCAATGACTCATGTATTGCACAATGAATATCCAAACATGCTCCAAATATGCCAAATATACATGAGACTAGAAATGGCTAGAAACTCATATTGCTTAACCCAAGCCAAGAAAATGTTCCATTCAACCTATGCTTGTGTGGTGTGTGGGTAAGCCATCCAAAGAGAAAAATTTTCAATTTACAAAATGAGGAGAAAGTTTCACCACCATGAGGTTTTGACAAGTATATCAAATCAAAAGTCAAACCTTATCATACTAGGGCCTAGCCACTCTCATCCTATACAATTCTCTTTGTAAAATATTTTGCACAAGTTTGACACAGTGAAATAAATTTCTTTTGGAATATGATCTTTTGATTTTATTTGTTTCACTATTTTGTTTATTTTTCTCTTTGAGAAAGTGTCCTTAAACTTTTGGTGCTTATCACAAAAGAGAAAGCAGAAATTTTTAAGCCCTAGGTTTAACTAGCATATGGTCAATTTGAAAAATATGATTAGTCAAAAACCTCATATGATTACCTAACAGACCTCACAAATAAAATGAAACAAAACCTCAATTTAAGCTTAACTGTGCACAAGAAATAAAGCATAGGCAAAAAGTACCACATAAGCTCAAGCTTTAGGTAACCACAAAAACAAGTCCATTGACACAAATTTTCATCTCAAGCATATTAAGAACATTCCAAGACGCAAGGAATTAAATTCATAAAAAGCAACATGAGAAATTAATGAACTATCTAGGTGCATAAGACAAAATAAAGAAAAGAAAAAGAAAAACAACCAAAGTAAAATATTTTTGTCTTTTTGTTATTTTTCACAAAAGAAATGCACACAAACAAAATACAATTTCAAAACAAAATAAAACAAACATGCAATGAAAAACGAAAAACAACATGCTCTAGGATATGCAAAGATATGCAAGAAAAACAATCCTAGACATGTGGGTGACTCACCTAACATAAGGTGAGATCATCACCACTCCCCCTCAAGGGGTGAATGGTATCATCCTTCCTAATCCAAACTTGAGAAATCTTAGGTCTAGATTTATGACTTTGCTCAAACTTATCTAGCCTAGATAGCACTTCTCTCATCATTATGACCAAACCCTCACTTTCTTTCCTAGAATAGGAATTTTTATTTATATGCACATGAGGTTTCAAATTAAAACAGTGAGGTCGAATGTGACCCACTTTGCCACAGTGATGACATGTAGGGACAAACCTTTGTGAAGGTAATTTCCTAGGAGGATGCACGACTCTAGGTGTAGGGCAAGATGCATGAGGCTCAATGTAGATTTTCTTACCTTTATTACCTTGAGGAGTCGGAGCAACTACTTGCTTTTCTTCACTTGAAGATTCTTCTACTTTCACTGGTTTAACAAAAACCGTCTTTGAAGTAGAAGCACGGTTAGAAGACAAAGAAGCAGTTTTATCAAATCCTAAGCCAGATCTGTCGCTAGATTGCTTTTGAATATGCAACATTTTATCAAGATTTTCACTAGAGAATTTACTCAAGTGATTTCTAGATGCAATCAGATCATTTTGAAGGGATTTATTTTTAGCAATTAACACATGATTTTCAGATTTGAGAGTATTGCAAACAACATGTGAATCACTCAAAGATTTCAACAAATTATCCCTTTCAAGCTCAAGATTCTTAAAATCCTTAACAATTTTCAAGTTAGTATTTCTAAGCATAGAAAACTTTTCCATTAAATTGTTAAAGGAGTTTTGAAGATCATTAACCCTATTTGATTCATTATCAGGGGCAGACTGAACATCTGATTGATTAGAATCATCAGAATCATAAGATGCACCAAAAGCCATATAATTAGGAGTTTCTTCCTCATCAGTGTCACTCAATGTAATATTGAAAGCTTTTTGACCTTTTGGCTTATTACTCTTGAGGTTAGCACAATCCTTTCGCACATGACCATAGCCGGAACACTCATAACATTTTGGACCATGTGGGTCTCTTTCATTTCTACCCTGAGTACTCTCTTTTTGTTTTCCAAATTTCTTGGAAATTCTATGTTCATTCCTAAAATACCTTCTAGCTATCAATGCAAGTTCCTCATCATTTGGTGAATCCTCATCAGATAACTCATTAGAATTCTTCCTAAGAGTTCTAAGGGCAATATCCTTATTTTTCCTAGGTTGAGGCAAGGAAAACTCATAAGTTTGAAGAGCACCAACTAACTCTTCTATCCTCATGGTATTAAGATCAGTGCATGACTCAATAGCAGTTACCTTCATTCTGAATCTTTCAAGTAGTGATCTCATAACTTTTCTAATAAGCTTAGAGTCAAAAACTTTCTTTCCTAGATTTATCATGGAATTTCTAATTTCACTAAGTTTACCAAAAAATTCATTGAATGTCTCATCCTCTAACATTTTCATATCCTCAAACTGAGAAACTAACATTTGAAGTTTTGAAGCTTTAACAAGATTAGTTCCTTCATACGTAGTTTCTAGGATCTCCCATGCATCCTTGGCACTATCACAATTTGAAATTCTAGAGAACTCAGTTTGTGAAATTGCCAAGCATAGAGCATTCATAGCTTTGTCATTCGCCATACGAGTTTGTTTTTCACATTAGACCATTCAACTGTCGGCTTATCTGGAGCTTTAAATCCAGATTCAATGACATGCCAAATGTCTATAGATTTTAAGAAAAATCTCATACGGGATTTCCAATAGCCATAATTTGATCCATCAAAATTAGGCACAGTGTTAAGGGTTTGAGACATCTTAAACAAGAAACAAAGATCACACTCAGGAATTTAATCCTTCACGGAATGAACCCGCTCTGATACCAATTGAAAAATTCTAAACAGATAAATATCACAATTTTATGTGGAATTAACAGATATTTATCAAAACAAACATTCACCAAAATATGAACAATCACACACAAAGATTTTGGTGACGAAGAGGAAACCTTTTAGAAAACGTTCTAAAAGTAAAACCTCTCCGGGGCAGCCAAACCCAGGAAATCACTATCAAAGGATTATCTAGAGATTACAGACACTAGGAACACTTACAACCCTTTGCAAGACCTTGACTCTGTAAGATCGACAAGCCTCCAACTTGTCTCCTCGCTCACAATCTTTTTCAATGTGATTCTCCTTTATCGGACCCTTCCGATAGACTTCAATTAAACACACAATCAATACTAACAAAAATCCTCTAAGCGGAATCAATTTGGCTCACAACAAAATAATCACTCAAGCACAGCCTCACACGAACTCTCTGGGGGTGAAAATTCATACTTCTCTCTTCTATAATGATGTATATATACCCCCGACAAAACCCTAGACCTAACCCACTTAAAATCTGGTTTTTGGGCCTAAAACTTACGGGGTGTCCGGACATGTTAATGGGCGGTCCGGACACGGCTTTGCGGAGCAAGATTTTAGTTTCTGGAAATGAGGTCCGGACTCGGGGAATTGCGGTCCGGACCCGGCCTGTCCAGTCTTGATCAACAGCTCCGATCGATGGGCGTTTATGGTCCGATTGAGTTGAAATTTTGCAGGGACGTTCATAACACATGAATCTACATTTTGAACGGTGGAGATTGGATTATGAGCATTCTATATCAGTGTTTGAGCCCGTGAACAGTAGCATCTGCATTTTGGAACTGAATTAAGTCAACATAAGAACTAACAACGTGGACCAAAGAACGAAAGAAATTGCTCAGCTTCATAATTGTCGACAAATATAGGAGAGACGTAGAATAACAGGTCTTTATTGTTTATGTTCTTCCAAATTATCAATTGTCTCAATGTTAATATTCTCCCCCCAAAGCCAACGAAAGATAAAAAGGTTGCCTGCAAAATGTTTATCGTTTATGCAGCAAAATGTCCCTGTCACGGAAAGTATTTCATGAGAGATTGTAACTACCATCACTTGTTTATTCTTTCGGAAAGATAGGCCGCAACTACCAATCACCTAACACAAAAAGGTTACCAAATAGTCCCTTTTTTTTTTTTTTTTTTTTTTAAGTAATTGTCCCTAGCCTTACCTTTCATTAAGTACAGAAATGGAAATACCTCATTCTCTCTTCCATTCAGATCAGAAATGGAAAAAGCCCTTCCATGTAACCATTTTCCTTATTTAATTATAAAATAAAAAAATATATTCACTATATTTTCTCCCCCTCTTTTTTTAAAAAAATAAATTTGACTTGCCAAAGGAATATTTCCTTCATTTTTTTTTTTCAATAAAATTGAAAACTCGTCTGATAAGTGCTAAAATATACATATTTTAGCCCCTTCATTCACACTTGTTAATTTCTTAATCTTATTATTTTTTGCTATTTTATTTCATTTTCTTTTTTTCTGTGTTTTTCTAGGTCATGAAAGAAAATGAAGCTTTTTTGGAAAGTTTGAGCATAAAAGTAAATTTGGGAAAACACTGGAGTATGCGATCGATCACACAAGACCCAGGTACGAGCGCATCAGTGCTCGAGTGCCCAAGCCAAGGAGTGAGCGCACCATGCACCAGCGGGCACAAGAAGAAGCCACGAACGCATCTGCAATCGAGCGCAGCATACATGAAATTCAGCGCACAAACCTAGGATTGAGAGCACTTGTGCGGCCCAAATGCGGCCAGACTCTTTTTCCACATCAAATTAGGTTTTTCAAGTCCTAGTTGAACTAGAACTTAAACCTACGAGTTTATTAGGGTTTCTAGGACTTCTAGGATTTTTCTAAACCTATAAATAGACCTTTAAGCCTATAGAAAAAAGGGGAGACCATTCAAGAGACAATTCTAGAAAGGAGAATTTGGATGTTACTTCTAAGAGTCGTTTTCGGTTCTTTCTTTTCCCTTTATTTTAATTATGTGTAACTAACTCTTTAGTTAGGGGCTAGATTGAAGCCCTAATCATGTCTTTTTAGGATTTCAATATTGGCCCCTTTACTATAATCATATTTTGGTATATTTAAATTTATTATTTTCTGGTTAATTGAATTCCTCATATGAATGTGTCTGATCAACATATGCATGTGGTATGGATTTGTTATTTAAGTCAATTTAGATGACCGAGTCCTAAGCTTAATAGAGTGACAAAGAATCTCATCATTGGGGTTCTTGGATTAATTAACATAAAAAACTGGGAGTACACACCTATGCCCTAAGCTTCATGTGTTTGTCAATTTTTATAGATTTATGCTTTCTTAAAGAATAACTTAATAGACAACCATGCTAAATCATTTGAGAAAGAAAAGAATTAGAGTAGACACACATGCCTAATTCGTTGCTTACGGAGATCAATAGCTTAAGAAGTATACACCCATGCCTTAGGTTGACAAGTATTAAATATACCGGTATGATTTGTGCATTAGAATATTGTTATCTTAATTAGTCTAATTAGTGGTGGATGTCAAATCCTTAACACTTTCATTTATTTTTACACTACAAAAAACTGTATTATTAGTGACGTGGAAACTGTTCACTAATTTTTGCCACGTCACCATGTGGTGACGTGGCAATTTCTGACATGTTACTAAAAAATATTGTAACGTGTCAATTTTAACACGTCACCAAATGGTAACGTGTTAAACCTACCACATTACCAAAATATGACGCGTCAAAATGATACGTCATCTTTTAGTAACGTGTATCTTTGGTACGTTACGAAATGGTAACATGTCAACTTGATGCATTACAAATTGGTAACATGTCATTTTGACATGTTACCATCTTGTAACGTGCAAAACAGACACGTTACCAAAATGGTAATGTGTGAATTTGACACGTTACCATTTTGGCAACGTGTCCAATTGACACATTACGAAATGGCAACGTGTTAAATTCACAGGTTACCATTTAGTAACGTGTCTTTATGATATGTTACCAAAAGTGTAACGTGTCACCTTAACACGTTACCAAATGGTAACGTGTCAAATTGACACGTTACTAAAGAATGGCGTGTAATATGCATTGACACGTCACCATTTTGTAAATATTTAATTAATTAACTCAATTATTGAACGATTGATACATAAAACGATTGTTTAATAAAACTCTACTCTCTCATTTAATGTTCGCGCGAGTACAAGCGCGAGCTGAGAACAAAATTACGAAAAATTAGAAATTATTAAAGTTTCCATATGTATCGCATTCATGCAATATATAACAAGTTTAATATTTGTTTAACATACCCGTATAAAACTGGGCTCGATCGTTTAACGTTTGCAAATAATATTAGCGCGACTAGTATATGTAATTTATTGTATATACACATAATAACAAGTTCTAGTACTAATATATATACATACTTATAATTAAGTACTATACATTAATAATTTGGTATTCTATAATATTATTTATTAAGTATCTGATTAATAATTTATTCAGTATTTACTTAATTATAATTAAGGCCCAAAGTAAGTACCACGTGCATACTGTTACTTAAATAGTAAATCCAAATTCCAAATATTTACTTAATAAATAATTATATAGTACTTGTATATATGGATCCAATCCATTTATTTATAGACTAAATTTCATATAAATTGGTGCATGTAGTATTTATTCACGATCGATACATACCCTTATAAAATTCTTACATAAACCATCTCCATAGAATTCATTCCGCTGTAAGCATGACTAAAGTTATTTATATAATTATTTATTCCGCTGCTAATTTTATTGTCAATTAGCATTTAATTATATATAGAATTCTTACAAAAACCACCCCCAGTGGGTTTGGTTTTGTGTTGTTAGTCTTGGCATCTTGCTCTTCCCTTGCACTTCCTCTGGTTTCCTTAGCTTTAACAGGGCCATTTTCATTTCCACCACGCTCGCTTGGCTTGCATCGCTTTGCATTTGAATTATCATTAGCTTTAGCAACCTGAAAGTAAAGTAATCTCTTGGATTTAAAAATTGCTAGACCTTATCAAAATAAAAAAAAAATTGGATAAAATTGACTTGCTAGTCTATACCTCTGTAGCATTTGCAAATGGGGATACACGCTTCTTTGCTTTTCCCTTGGAAGTTGCTTTTATTTTCCTGGACTTCGAATCGTGGGTACCCTTTAACCCTTTCTCCCCATTTGGAATTTGTTATGAGAGAGTGGATTCCTCTTGAGCTGCCGGATAGGGTGGCAAGGAGCCAAAGGGGATGGCTGAACCACCTCCAAACCCACTGAAGGTGGTTTTGGCCACCCCTTTGTCTCTTTGGGGGTGGCCAAGCCATCCCATGGCCAAAAGGGGCAGCCAGCCACCCCTAATTTTATTTTTTTTCTTTATATATATATATATAAATTTTTTTAAAAAAAATATTTTCTTAAAAAAATTAATTATATGACACATGGCGACATTTGATTGGTGTTGACATGGCGTTTTGTTAAGTTTTGGACGAAATTTTAACAGAGGTACCATTTTCATCTTTATGAAAACCACAAGTACCTCTAGTAAAAAAAATGAAATCCTAAGGGGGGAAATATAAAGTGTTTAAACCATAGGAGGCAAAATAGTATTTAACCCTAATGAGTATCTTAATGAATTTAATAAAATTATTATGGATATGAAAAATGTTAATATTAAAATTAATGATGAGGATCAAGACTTGATTGTATTGTGTTCACAATCAGATTTCTTTAATAATTTCATTACTTTAATATTTTACGGTAGAAATACCATCTCCGTAGCGGACGTTACTATGAATTATATGTAGTTAATGACAAGATTGAATGGGATCTAATGTTTATCAAGCTCAACGTTTATTTGTTAAGAGCCGTTTGAAAAATTCTTCTAGTTTTATAGGTCAATCCCGTAAAAGAGACTCAAGTTGTAACGCCCTCAAATCTGGCTTTGACCAATCTAGTAGGGTTACTAGCAGTTACGCCAGTTTAGCTAACCAGTACCTAAATGGGAAACATCACTCTAAGCATGATTAGAGTTAATGCATAAGAAGGTGAAATAATTTGAGAATTCAATCAATCATCAAATGAACAAGTATAATCCTCAATACATGGACACGGAGCAACTAATGGAAATAATAACTTAAGAAAGCCTGAAAACAATGTGAAGAACTTTTCTTAAGCAATGTTCGTAGTGACAACTGTACCACTCTCAGGTTTTAGAAATAGGTTTCCTATACGTGTAGATATGTTGAAGTTGTTGTTTAGGCGCCGTTTATAGATTAATTTGTTAAACCGGAATATTGTTGAGTATGATAATCTTTGTATATTTTGAAAATCCATCAATGCTTAATACTTGATAAGATTCTATCATATTTGCTAATTGTGTGATTTATCATTTGCCGTTAGTGCCGAGAAGTCGGACGGTCATGATGGTGTTGATTGACTTGTATTTGGTTGGAGTGTTTTGTTGTTGTATTTGCGAACAACGTTGTATATTTTCTATGTTATGTTGATGTATAGTTGGATAAATTTGTGATAATAAATAGAGACAGTTTCATTATTTGTTAACCATTGGTTTTTTTTTTTTTTGTCTAGGATTATTTGTGATAGTCGTTAATGGATAATTGATAGTTCTATTGATGAATCGATGGATATTTAATTATCAATTTGTGATAATTGATTGTTAACAATTGTAGTAGATGTGTAACTCGTATATCAGGTGCGGCAACTCCAAAATTCAGGTATAACACCCTGAGAAAATCGAAAAATAATATGGGGAGTGAGAGAAAATAATTTATTTTCTGGCAGACTTTGGTGACATGTCAAGTCTAACACGTCACCATAAGGTGATGTGTCACAAATTTGACACATCACCCTTTGGTAATGTGTCAAATTTGACACGTCACCCATTTAGTTACGTGTCAGGTCTACCACGTCAAAAAAGTTTTGGGATGTGGCAGGCTTGACACGTCAGCTATTGACACGTTATTAAAGTCCCACTAGTGACACCCAATTTGTAGAGGTAGGGAGGTCAGGGCGGCTCGCCGACGCCCCCACCCATTTGGAGTGGCGCACGGCCACCCATAGCCATTGGGTGGCCGCACACCACCCTAGATGGGCTAGGGTGGCCGTGCGAGCCACCTTCATGGCCATGAGGTGACTTGTTGGGGTAGCTGCGCAGGGTGGCTCGGAAGCCACCCCAGCCAGATCTGGGGGTGGTCGGCTTAGCCCCCTAGGCCATGGGGTGGCCATGCGGGCCACCCTAGCCACCTTTGAGGGTGGCCCCTAGGCCATGGGGTGGCCGGCGAGTCACCCCAGGAGCTAGGGGTGGTGGGAAGCTACCCCCACCTCCCTTTAGGGTGGCTACCGACAACCCCAAGTAGGGGAGGGGGTGGCTTTTGTTTTTTTTTTTCTAACATTCGGGTCATAATAGTATTCAACTATTTAATTGAGAAAGAGATGCCCCTCTGTAAGAAGTCCCTTATTGATCGATTATAAATGAAATAACTGTTATATACCCTCAAAATAGAAGGAGAAACACCTCTTAATGACTTTAATAAAATTATTATGGATATAAACAATGTTAATATTAAAATTAATGATGAGGATTAAGACTTGATTGTATGCTGTTCATAATAAGATTTCTTTGATAATTTTATTAATTTAATGTTAAGTTTGCTATGAATTATATGTAGTTAATGACAAGATTGAATGGGATCTAATGTTTATCAAGCTCAACGTTTATTTGAAAAATTCCTTTGGTTTTATAGGTCGATC
The DNA here is from genome assembly GCF_965113065.1 of Corylus avellana. NCBI lineage: Eukaryota > Viridiplantae > Streptophyta > Magnoliopsida > Fagales > Betulaceae > Corylus > Corylus avellana. The sequence continues at coordinate 7,626,475 of NC_142494.1, forward strand.
CAATAAGAGAGACTCAAGTAAGGGTAAAGGAAAATACATATGGCAATTACAATTGAAGTCTAGAAGAAAGTTAAGTGTTACTATTGCAAAAACGATAGACATTACAAAGCTGAGTGTTCGAAACTGAAAATAAAGGGAAAGATAATAAGTCAAGTTCCTGTTTTGTGGCTAGTGTTGTTGAAAACAAATTATGGTGATTCAGAAATTGTCTTTAAAGTTAGCGTTTCTAATAGTCGCTTTAATGACAAATGAGTTCTTGATTATGGATGTACATTTCATATATATGTGCCCTAAAAGAAGGACAAATTTAATAATGTTTTAGTCTTGATAAATAATGATGTAATGTGCAAGATTAGTGGTATTGTTACAATCAGGATAAGGATATATGACATAAAAGTTTGATAAAATTCGACATATTGGAGAATTTTTATTATTATTAAATTGAGATTTAAAATAAATCTTAATTTGTGATTGTAGTGAAAATCTCTATTTTGAAACCAACAAAAACAAATGAAATTGTAAACCGTTTTCTTATTAATTAGTCAAAGAGAAGTGTTAAACACCTACGTCACCAGTCTGAATAGCCCATAGGACTACATTATGTTCATTAACTTGATTGTTTATAATACATAGGTCGCTATTTATAGTTGAATAAGTTGACCTATACAAGTAAACCTAAATCGACTTCTTCAAGGAAACATAAATCAACCTATACTTAAATTGAGATTTAAAATAATTCTTAATTTGTGATTGTAGTGAAAATCTCTATTTTGAAACCAACAAAAACAAATGAAATTGTAAACCATTTTCTTATTAATTAGCCAAAGAAAAGTGTTAAACACCTACGTCCACCACTCTAAATAGCCTAGAGGACTACATTATGTTTATTAACTTGATTGTTTATAATACATAGGTCTCTATTTATAGTTGAATAAGTTGACCTATACAAGTAAACCTAAATCGACTTCTTCAAGGAAACATAAATCAACCTATACTATAAAATATAAACAATATTATAAAATCTCATGATATATTATAACATCACACCTCAAACTCAAGGTAGAAGATTCTGGAAGTTCAAATTTGAAAACAAAAACAATGATTTTTGTTTTGTTTTGTTTTTTTTTTTTTTGTGAATACGTATGCAAATCAAATTTACGCAACGGAAATAATCATATTCTCATGCCTAGGAAACTTTATGAAAAACATTTAAAGAACAATTGCTATTTCAACAAATAGTAAGAACAGAGATTTCTTACTTGAAGATCTAGGGTCACGCCTTGGCTACGAGCAAACATTTTGCTTCTTCTTCTTCTCCAAGAACACAGTTGATCTTCAGAATATTGAGACCTCTAGATTTTCTCAACAATGACTTATTATAGCCAAGAGAGTGTAGGCTCTTGTTTGGTTCTTCAAATCTTTAAACCTTTGTTCTTGTGAATTAACACAAGAACTAATAATTTTCAGAGTGTTTTTGAAAGCTATGTATTAAGAGACCTTGATGATATGATTTGAAAGCTTAGGCTCTTCTCTATTTATAGGCTTAGAAGGAGAGCAGAGTTCCAGATTTTAGCAATTTGGGACAATGAGCAAAAGAGAAGTCCTAGTCAAACTAGGACTAGGCATGGACGGCTAGGGCAAAACCCTATCCTTCATGCCATTGCCGCATGGGCCAGGGAGAGATTCTCCCTGGACCATGTAGCTCCCCTACCTAGGGAACTAGGTCTCGGATTTAATCACATGCCCTTTCTCTTATGTCCAACGCATAAGGCTAGGGAAATTGTTTCCCAGCCCTTATGCATTCCCATGCATATTAGGCCTATGGGTTTTATCACAAGTCCAATTACATGTATACTCTTTAGCCCATGTTTTAAATAAACGGAAAAAATATAAAAAAGCCCCCCAAACTACCAGCTGTTTTTAATTTAGCCCCCTAATGTTCCAAAAGTGATAAAGTAGCCCCCCAAACTACCAAACTATTGCATTTTGGCCACTCCGTTAGTCAAAACCGTCAGTTTGGATGAAAACTGCTAAATGACGTCATTTTGCTATGGGTAAGTTACTACAATGCCCTTTTATGAAAAAAAAAAAAAATTGGGAAAAAATATAAAAAAGCCCCCCAAACTACCTATTGTTTTCATTTTAGCCTTCTAATGTTCAGAAAGTGATAAAGTAGCCCCCCAACAAAATGACGTTGTTTTGCAGTTTTCGCATCAGGAATAAAGATGCAAAAATCTTTAAAATATCGCAAAATAATTTTAAAATTATTTTGATGCAAAGTAAAACAGTTATAATAATATGCGCCATGTGCTGGGTGCAGGTATGAATAGTAGGTAAAACACGACCGTCAGGGGGAGTGTTTAAACAAGATAAAGTCCTAATGGGAGTAAGGTACTCATCAGACTCTAGTCCTGAAAATCTATTAATCAACCTATTAATATCAATCTCAAATTTGGAAACGAACTCGAACTGAATTTTAGTACCAAATTTGACAGTAGAAACACCAATTTCATCAACAGAAAATGGATAAAGCAAAGAAAGAAAAGGCATGCCAAGAATTACTTTTTCTTTCATGTTTTTAACAAGAACAGCAGAAGTATGAAAGCGAACATCCTTTTGACAAATATGAATGTTACTGAGCTCATACTTCATATGCAACTTGTTTCCACTAACAGAATTTAATCTTTGAGTGGAAGGTTCAAAATATTTTTTGGGAATAAAATCTTCTTGAATGCAATTCAAGTCAGAACCAGAATCAATTAAAGCAATAGCATCAAAAACATATTCATCAGAAATACGGATATGAATTTTTGAATACCATTTGGGAGGAACAACTTTAGAAATCATACTGACAACCTTAACCTCATCAGAGAGAGGTTTATGGGTGGATTCAGCCTCATCATCATGCTCAGAATTTTTAGTGTCTTCGTTACTGGAAGCACTTTCTGGAAAACATTTGTTAAGATTTAACAGCAGAAGCTGTTGTTGTAAATCTTTGTTTTCAGTTTTCACAGCTTGCAAGTCAGTCTGCAATTTCACAATATCTTTCTTGATGTTACTGATCTCATGCTGCAATTCTGAGACAGTAAGCACTTTGTTTTTCGGATTTGAAAAACGTTTCAAAGTGTCTTCAAGAGAGATCTTGGAAGTAGCTGGTTTTTCAAAATCTTTTAACATGAGTTTCTTAAGTTTTTTAAGATACTCTTCTTTTAACTCAGGATTATCAATTTTTGAAATCAAAGTTAAAAGCAAATCTTCTTGTTCTTCCGATTTGGACATCATTGAACAAGTTTTTGTGTTGCAGCAAGAACCGGCACAGTTCTCAAATTTATAACAATTTTCATAAACAGAAGAATCAGAATGATAATCAGAATCCGAAGAGGATGGAAGATCATCATTAGAAGAATAATCAGAAAACCCATTGTTTTGGAAAATTCTGAAAATCTTTTGCTTTTCATCGTCCTTGATGTTTAAAGCATTAATCTCTTGTTTAATCTTTTTGGGAGGTTTAGGGCACTTGTCAGCATAGTGTCCTGCTTCTCCACAATTGAAACATTTATCTTTTGAAAAATATTTTTCAAATTTAGAGCTTTTACTCCGTTTGGGAGGTTTAGAAAATTTAGGTTTGTTAAATTTTCTTATCTTAGCTCTGTTGTAATATGGAGGGGAAGATTTCGCAAAATCTTTTCTGGTTTTCTTCTTATGCTTCTTTGAAGGAGCAATAGGAGGCAAACCGAATTGTTCGCAGAAATTTCCCATTTCATATTTAGCTTTCTTGGCGTTCTTAAGCTGCTGTCTGATCATTTTTTGATCGATGCACATCTTAATACCAAGTTTTTTCACTGTGGAGAATAAATCTCCATATGTTAATCTTTCAAAATCAATAAGACCAGTGTCCGTACTGATCAATTCATCTTTAACCTTGTGAGCAAATAATGAAGGCAATCCATCAATAAACTTTTCTTTCCAATAAGGCTTTTGGCTATCAGACCTCATCATAACACGGGAAAGAAAAACATCTTGATACCATCTATAATCAGACATAGTAGGGCATCGAAGATTGTTCAAATAATCAGAAATACGAGAAGTAATGTTGGAAGGAGTTCCAACAAAATTCTTGATAATTGTATAAATCAAGGTGTTAACACCATCAGGTTCACCCATGCCAACGTCCTCATTGAAAATGGGTATACCTTCTTCATCACACTTTACTGCTTTCCTGATTTGGTTTTTTCTGTCCTCAGTGAGATAATTATCCCACCAATTTCGAAGGGTACCAGAAAAACCAGTAGCAAGTAAATCCACAATATCAGTTTGACTTTTACTGTGGTTTGAGATGTAGGCATTAGCAACCATGGCCATATGATTCATCTTGTTGAGCAGTTCTTGCTCAGACAAGCCATCAATGTTCCATTCATACAGCTTATCAGCAGAAACAGAAAATTGAGTATGCAAAAACCTTTCTTCAAATTGTAAATCAGGAGGGGTTGGTTTTGGATAAAAATTCTTTGTCTGATTGAAAGTTCTAGATCCGTCAAAGATCCTTTGGAGTTTTGGCTCCATTTCAATCTTGCCAAAGTTTTGTTCAAGAACTTTGATGTCAGAATCTGTGGAATCAGCCAAGGATTCAGAATCAGATGAAAAAGTTTTTTCCATGGCAAAATTCTGACCAGAGGTACTGGCACGAGTCGTCTTTAACTCGGTCAGTTCTGCAAGCAATTTGTTCACTTTCTCAGTGTTCTTCTGAGAAGTGGTTTTTAAACCAGGAGATTTCTGTAAATCAGGGAGAGAAATCAGTGGTTTTTCAATCTTTGGGGGAACAGAGGAAAACTTTAAATCAGAGGAAGAAGAGGGGAGTTTTTCTTCAATCCGATCTAACTGTTGACCTATAACATGAATGGATTCGGAAATAAAATTGTTTTGCTCGATGATTCTCCTATCGTTCGTGATAGGGTCCTTATCATGAGTTTTGAAAGGGGAACACTTAATAACCATGTTGTTGACATTAAGAAGAGTAGTCTCAGTAGGAGGATGGGAAGATCTGATTTCAGATTTATCCTCTCTGATGGGGAAAATCAGAAGGAATAGGAGCAACAAAGTCAGAAGCAGAGGGAGAAAGAGATCCACGATCGTCATCCGTCAGTGGATGATTTTTCGTAGAATAAAAAGCAGATGAAACTTGGGAATCAGTGGAAATTCCTTTGAGTTTCAAACCAGGACTAACTGTGGGATGAAGATGAGGAGAATCGTTAAGGGATTCTTCGACATCTTTATCTCTACGACGGAGTCCTTCTGAGGTCGTTGAACCCGCAAAAGAATTCCTTCGTTCGTTAATCAACAGGGGACGTTCAATTCTGTTTGAATATCCCAAATCAGCAAAATTGATTTTAACAGACCCATCCATGTATTGTTGGATGTAATCAAGATTAGAGGCATCGTTAACTACTCGAGAAGGTTTTGCAACACCTTCCAAAAGCCACTCGTTGGGGAGTTCAATCTCAGCCCACCGAATCATTTTTGGAGTTTTAATATTTGCATTCTGAGTAGAACTCTGAATCAACAGAGTCGATTCGCCAGTATTCTTAATCACAGCACGTGGATCAAGATTTGTTTTCATCAACTTGTAATAAATACGGTAGATGATAGCAACAGGATGGCTACCTTCTTCCATATTATAACCAGATGTGAGAATATTCAGCGTCAGTGCTTTCAGAATATGAACATCGGTTAAACTCAAAGTCATGTTTGGAAAAACATCAAAGTGGACAGGGCCACCAAATAATGAAGACTGAATTAAACTGATAATGCTTGTTTTAAAATCAAGAAAACGAGCATCACGCAAACAAAGCAAAACAGAAGCATTAATACCGAGTCGAGTCAAGGATTTGACTGCAACTTGGACAGAACCAACATGCAAAAATCTGAATTTCTTTGCAAGAGCATTATTAACAAAACGCTTGCTGAACAAGGTAATAGTCTGATTATTACCCGTGACCGGAAAGGTCTGTTCAACAGTTTTGACAGAATATTGAATCTTAAAAGAAGATTGAAACCAAGTAGTATTGTAAACATCCCTAGCGTCCAGCTTAGGAATGTTCCAATTTTTGAAATCATTATCACCATCAACCAAAACATTTTCATAGTTAACCACGTCCGGTGGCAAACTGGAATTAGAGCTAACAGAAGAAGTAGATCTCCACATTATGACACACAAACTAAACTCATAATCACTCACTGGGTGAAGTCTTAAAGGATCTCATCCTAGGTACTCACTCACTGTGTAAACAGTCTCTGAATAAAGGCTTCTTCCTAAGACACTAGACTATCTGCACATACCCTTGGCCTAGCCCTTTGGTGAAACTATCCACACATACCCTTGGCCTAGCCCTAAGCTGAAACCAGAACTATTCGCACATACCCTTGGCCTAACCCACAGTTCTTCTTCACGCCCTGACGCCAACTCCAGGCTTAAGCGGGACTTACAGATACCTCAACACTGTAGTGACGGGGTGGCGAACTACCGTTCCTTACAACAGAGGTGACGGGGTGGTGGACTACCGTTCCAACAAAAGTGACGGGGTGGCAGACTACCGTCTAACACTTAGGATCTCGACACAGAGAAAGGTTAACAGGGGGTAAATAAAAAGGAGGAGGCAAAGACTATGCACTCAGGGGGGGAGAAAGAGAGAAGATGTATAATCAAGGCAGCAAAGAGACCGACAACACTCACGGCTCTGATTTCTCTCCCAGATTTGTCAAAACTTTCTTATCAAAAGACTTCTCAAGAAAACCTTGAGAAAATTGACAAATTCCTTTCTGAGTTTTCTAATGGTAGTGCTAGTTCCTTTGAACAAAAGCTTGCCACCAAAAAGGTTTCTTTTCCCGATTTTGAAAAGACCCCTCAAGAACCAACTGATTCTAACATCAGAATTCTTGAGCAAAACTTTGGTAAGATTGAAATGGAATTTAACCTCCAAAAGATCTTTAACGGATCTATCAATCCTACGAAAGATTTTGAGCATGCTCTTCTTAAAAGAATCAACTATAATTGTATTAGTACTTGTTCTGTTCTGACCAATCAAGAAGAACAAAGCAATACTAAAACATCTCCTGAGAAAACTTTGGAAAAATTTTCAAAGCAAAAATCCAAAGCAGTTACAGTCTCAGACTTGAAATACGAGATTCGTAATATCAGGAATGAAATGGTTGATTTAAAAAAGAATAAGCAACTCCCCATCTCTGTTTCTGACAAAACCCATTTTGTCAATTTAATCAACAAAGTTGTTCCTCCCAAATGGCATTCTAACGTGCATATCATTGTTTCTCCTGATTTTTCCCTTGAGATTAGAGGCATTTTTTGAGAGGTTCTTTGAAACACTCTATCCTCCAGCCATTTCCCTTCTGATTCTTCTTCTTATCCATTACTTCAATAAGTCCTAACGCTTACTCCTGTAAAGGTTTTATCCGTATAATCTATAACGATTATCTGTTTTTTCAACTGTTTTTAATTTCAGTTGTTTATTTTTGATTATCAATTGTCATACCGCCATCTTGGACGGTTCTATTGCTTTGATTTTCAACTGCTTATTTTCTGCATCTATTATCACCTCCCCTCATCCCCTGCATCTCTATGCATACTGCGCTTATATATAGAGCGTATTTATATATATATATATATATATCGGTTTATTTATATTATATATATTTCTTCTTCTTTCTTTCTTTCTTTTTTTTATTTATTTTTTTTATACAGGTTTCTGACGTGGTTGTTGTGAGTGCCTGGATGGTAACCCTAAATAAGGATTGCTGGAGGGTTGATCAAACACCTGATGGGCAGAACCCAAGTAAAAATTTTGGGAGGGTGGTGGAGCAGTGGCAGGTGCATGATGGCTAGGTGGACAATGTGCTTGGGGGTTGCCAAAGCTGAGAGGTGGGTGTAGGTGTGGTGGCTGCTGGGTTAACCGTGTGATTGGGGGAAGTTGAGGTGCTGGGAGTTAATGATTGTGTGGTGCTGGAGATGGTTGCTGAGAGTAGTGCTGCGTTGGAGGCATGTGGTATTGCTGATGTGTAGATTCAGGCAGTGAATAGTAAGACTCAGGGTGAGGCAGAGAAGGAATTTGGTTCTGGGATAACATGGTAGGAAGCCTTATAGGTGTTGCTGAAGCTGCTGTTGATGCAGTTTGAAGAGGTACATTTGCTGTTGATATATATATATATATATATATATATATATATATATATATATATATATATTTATATCAGGTTTATTTATATTATATATATTTCTTTTTTTGTTTTTATACAGGTTTCTCACGTGCTAAAAATAGCACATCAAATATATATATATATATATATATATATATATATATATATATATATATATATATATATATCAAGTTTATTTATATTATATATATTTCATCTTTTTTTTTTTTTTTTAAGCCTTATAGGTGTTGTTGAAGCTGCTGTTGATGCAGCTTGAAGAGGTACGTTTGCTGTTGATATATATATATATATATATTTTATATCAGGTTTATTTATATTATATATATTTCATTTTTTTTATATAGGTTTTTGACGTGCTAAAAATAGCACGTCAGAAAATTCTGACTTGTTAAATGTTTGCACATCACTAAAAAATGGGCGGAATTTTTAACTTTTTCCCTCTCCTTTCCTTTTCCCTTAATTTATCCTTCTATTAACCTTTCCCTTTATTCTTTTATTCAACTTTCCCTGGCCTTTTCTTTTTTTTTCCCAGACCCATGAGCTCTCTCTCTTCGGATCCTCTCTCAATCTCCCTCTTCTCTATGCACATGCAGCCAGCCAGCTCCTCTAGAGGGAAAAGAAAAGGAAAAAGAGAAGAGAGAAAGAAGAGAAGAAGAAGAAGAAGAAGAGAAAAAGAAAAGGAGAAGAGAAGAAGAAGAAAAAAAAAAAAGGAGAAGAGAAGAATAAGAAGAAGAAGAAGAAGAAGAGAAGATAAGAAGATTTTTTGAGTTTTTCAAGATTTGTTAAGTTTGACGTTTGGGTTTTTGATTTTTTGATCAGGTTGAGTTTTTGATTTGGGTTTTTGATTTTTTGAAGAATTTTTGGGTTTGGGTTTTCGAAAATGGGGGAAAGAAGAGAGAGAGAGTGAGAAAATGGAGAAAAGAAGAGAGAGAGCTAGCTGGAGAGAGTGATCAAAAAATGGAGAAAAGAAGAGATCAGGGAGAGAGCTGGCCTGGAGAACGTCGACGGTGGAGAAAAAAAATTAAAAATATATATATTATTTTAATTGCAAAATAATTTAAATTAATAAATTTTTTAATTGAAAAAAAAAATTCCAGAAAAATTTTTAAAAAACAAATTTTTTTTTTTTTAATAATTTTAAAATTACTGATGTGTCAATTTTGACACGTCAGGAAATTTACAGATGAGTCAAAATTTGACACGTCAGAAAAAATTTTGACATGTCAGAAAGTGACTCGTCAGAAAATTTTCTGACATGCCAATTTTGATGTCAAAAAATTCTGACGTGTTACATCTGGCACATTAAAAATTTTTCGTTTCTGACACTCAAAATTTTAACGTCTGAAACACTAAATTTTTTTGACATGTCGAACTACCTGACATGTGAGAAAACCCATGTCAGCAAACAATTCGTTTTTTGTAGTGAATTATATATATGGTTGACGTTGTGCTTTGTTAGGTTGACAGGTGGTTGATCAGTGTCTGGGATGATGCTGGCTCATGAATGACACATGCTTTAGAGGAGGCGTGTTGGCGTGTGCATCAGAATCACTAAATTTTCCAGCGGCGCATCACATCTCCAATGGTGGCATGCTCGGCACATCTGGACTCAACGGCGGTGGATCTATGGAGTTGTGCGGCAACCAAGTAGATCAAGCGTCCGTAGCGGTGTGTGGGTGACCGAAGCGTGGAGCATGGGCTTGATCCTGCTTGTGGCACGTGAGGGCGCATTCGAACTCCGCTTCGGCTGGATCTGGAGTGAGAGTCAACCAATATTTCCAAAGAAGTGACTATTGGTGCGATTGGAGGACTGTGGTGACACGTGGCTTAATGGGCAGAACTTGTGGGTGACACGTGAAGCGCCGATCAGGATGTTCTTGGAGGTGATGGACTCTTCAGCTTCAGATCTTTCGATTGGACGACATTGGAGTTGCGGAGTTTTAGAGGTACAGATTCTTGACGGTGCATGGAAGCGCAGTTGAACTATTTAGGCCTTGGGAAAGATGGCTTAGATACCATGTTAAAATGTGATGAAGCTCTCAAACGATGTTAAAGTTTGGAAAATCTAAAATATGGAAATAATAGCATAAGCAAGAGAGAAAAATATAAACAGGAAACTATGGGTGGTTCGGTGTTAGACACCTACGTCTACCACTCTGAATAGCTCATAGCACTACACTTCAAAAAAATCAATTTTTCTTGACATACTGTTTTTTACGTGTCAAGCTTCCTGACGCATCGCTAAAGTTTATTGACGTATCAGTTTTAACTTGCGTCCAATGTTAAAAATAAAGGGGTCACTAATGGGGATGTTTTAACCTGTCACTGTTTGCCACATCACTAAATGGGGACGTGACAGTTAATGGCACCTCAATAATTTTTTTGACGCGTCATGTTTTGACACATCAATAAAAAATAATAATAATAAAAAAAAACCTAATACAAATTACCTTATATTTTGCATGCATGTTCAAATATAACAATCCTATCATGCATGTATACAAACAAATTCACAAATAAAAATCACCTATTTCAAACAAATAAATTAATTACATAACACATACATAATCTAAATTCGTAAAACCTAAACTAAATTAAGACTAGTCCAAATTAAAAAAATATAGCTAGGTTACTTGTTTTTTTTTTTATATAAGTTTTTTAAATTTTTCTAACACTTACATAATCTAAATTTGCAAAACTTAAACTAAATTAAGACTTGTCCAAATTTAAATGCACTTGGTAGCTAGGGGACCCTAAATTAAAAAAATATAGCTAGGTTAGTTGGTTTTTTTAACATTTACATAATGTAAATTTGCAAAACCTAAACAAAATCAAAACTAGTCCAAATTTAAAATCTGTGGGCATATATGGGGACTTCCAATTAAATAAATCTAGCAAGGTTTGTTGTTTGGTTTGTTTTTTTTAGCATTTACATGCCTCTAAATTTGAAAACCTAAACAACATCAAAACTAGCATTAAGTATACAATTTGCTTGCATTTCATGTACAGTACTATACCTACCACATATATATACAAAAAAATTAAATCTAATTTAAATCTAATAATTCACACAAATAAAAATATTGACAAATGCATTTCTCTCGATCGGGTCAATTACTAAACATGCATATTAATTTCTTCAAACTCCAAACGTTGCTATTTCTAACAAACTAAACCCCAATATTGTTCAACAAGCTATATATATATATAGCTTGTTGAACAATATTGGGGTATATAGCTTGAAAGAGGCTGTGAAAGGCCGTGAAGGGCCAGACCTGCCGGAAGAGTTGCCAGAGAAAGGCTGTGAAAAGCTGGACCCGCCGGAAAGAGGACACGTGTCAAGAGGATTGGGGGCTACATAAAATATGTAAAGAAGGAAGGAAAGAAAGAAGAGGGAAAGAAGAAGGAAAGAAGAAGAAGGAAGGCAGGGAGCCGGAGAATTGAAAAAAAAAAAAAATGGTTAAGGTGAGGGAGTGGGAGAATTCAAATCAAAGCTCGCACACGCCTTCCCAAGGAAAATTTAGTGACATGTCAACATGTGACATGTTGAGAATTTCCTAACGTGCCACATGTGGCACATTACTACTTTCTTGACATCCCACATGTGACACATCAGGAAATTCCTTGTGTGTCACAAGTGGCACGTCAAGAAAGAAGAAAAAATTAAATTTTATATATATATATATATATATATATATATATATATATATATATATATATATATATAAAAATAAAAACAGTTGATAAGTTGGAAACTAAGAAAACAGATAATCGTTATAGATTATACGGATAAAAACCTTACAGGAGTAAGCGTTAGGACTTACTGAAGTAATGGATAAGAAGAAGAAGAAGAATCAGAAGGGGAATAGCTGGAGGATAGAGTGTCTCAAGGAACCTCTCAAAAAACCTCTGCATTACAATGGGGGAGGGGAGCCCGTTATATAGGCTTGAGAAAAGTAAAAACAGTAAATTACAATCATGAGCCGCGTTCATGCGGTCAAAAGTAAACAGTAAAAAGTAAACAGTACAGGCACGTCTGGCGCCAGTCTGAACAGCGAAAGCATCAATTTAAACAGTAGATTGTCGGCACTATAGTGTCGGCGGACAAATCTTGAACAGTGAGTGAACAGTGCATTTGAACAGTAATCCTGCGCGTGTCGTCCGGACATGAACAGTAAAAGTGAACAGTGATTTTGCACAGTAACTCCAAGTATTAATGAACAGTGATCCGTCTAAGATCAAGGAAAACCAAATAATCTGAAACTAGCCGTCAGGGGTTAGTTTCTGTCGAACTGAACTATACTGGCCGTCATGGAACCAGTTTTGGGACAACTCTTGAGGAAACTAGCCGTTTGAAGGGCTAGATAATCCTGAACCTTGAGGGGAACCTTGATGGGCCGTTAAGGGCCCAATTCTTTACATGTCTTCAACCCCGGTTTAAGACCCCTTTTATTTCAGTTGTTTATTTTCATTATCAATTGTCATACCGCCATCTTGGACGGTTCTATTGCTTTGATTTTCAACTGCTTATTTTCTGCATCTATTATCACCTCCCCCTCATCCCCTGCATCTATATGCATACTGCGCTTCCACCCCTCCCCCTCCTTGGTATCAGAGCCGTGAGTGTTGTCGGTCTCTTTGCTGCTTTGATTATACATCTTCTCTCCTTCTCCCCCCCTGAGTGCATAGTCTTTTCCTCCTCCTTTTTATTTACCCCCTGTTAACCTTTCTCTGTGTCGAGATCCTAAGTGTTAGACGGTAGTCTGCCACCCCGTCACTTTTGTTGGAACGGTAGTCCACCACCCCGTTACCTCTGTTGTAAGGAACGGTAGTTCGCCACCCCGTCACTACAGTGTTGAGGTATCTGTAAGTCCCGCTTAAGCCTGGAGTTGGCGTCAGGGCGTGAAGAAGAGCTGTGGGTTAGGCCAAGGGTATGTGCGAATAGTTCTGGTTTCAGCTTAGGGCTAGGCCAAGGGTATGTGTGGATAGTTTCACCAAAGGGCTAGGCCAAGGGTATGTGCAGATAGTCTAGTGTCTTTAGGAAGAAGCCTTTATTCAGAGACTGTTTACACAGTGAGTGAGTACCTAGGATGAGATCCTTTAAGACTTCACCCAGTGAGTGATTATAAGTTTAGTTTGTGTGTCATAATGTGGAGATCTACATCTTCTGTTAGCTCTAATTCCAGTTTGCCACCGGACGTGGTTAACTATGAAAATGTTTTGGTTGATGGTGATAATGATTTCAAAAATTGGAACATTCCCAAGCTGGACGCTAGGGATGTTTACAATACTACTTGGTTTCAATCTTCTTTTAAGATTCAATATTCTGTCAAAACTGTTGAACAGACCTTTCCGGTCACGGGTAATAATCAGACTATTACCTTGTTCAGCAAGCGTTTTGTTAATGATGCTCTTGCAAAGAAATTCAGATTTTTGCATGTTGGCTCTGTCCAAGTTGCAGTCAAATCCTTGACTCGACTCGGTATTAATGCCTCTGTTTTGCTTTGTTTGCGTGATGCTCGTTTTCTTGATTTTAAAACAAGCATTATTAGTTTAATTCAGTCTTCATTATTTGGTGGCCCTGTCCACTTTGATGTTTTTCCAAACATGACTTTGAGTTTAACCGATGTTCATATTCTGAAAGCACTGACGCTGAATATTCTCACATCTGGTTATAATATGGAAGAAGGTAGCCATCCTGTTGCTATCATCTACCGTATTTATTACAAGTTGATGAAAACAAATCTTGATCCACGTACTGTGATTAAGAATACTGGCGAATCGACTCTGTTAATTCAGAGCTCTACTCAGAATGCTCATATTAAAACTCCAAAAATGATTCGGTGGGCTGAGATTGAACTCCCCAACGAGTGGCTTTTGGAAGGTGTTGCAAAACCTTCTCGAGTAGTTAACGATGCCTCTAATCTTGATTACATCCAACAATACATGGATGGATCTGTTAAAATCAATTTTGCTGATTTGGGCTATTCAAACAGAATTGAACGTCCCCTGTTGATTAACGAACGAAGGAATTCTTTTGCGGGTTCAACGACCTCAGAAGGACTCCGTCGTAGAGATAAAGATGTCGACGAATCCCTTAACGATTCTCCTCATCTTCATCCCACAGTTAGTCCTGGTTTGAAACTCAAAGGAATTTCTACTGATTCCCAAGTTTCATCTGCTTTTTATTCTACGAAAAATCATCCACTGACGGATGACGATCGTGGATCTTTTTCTCCTTCTGCTTCTGATTTTGTTGCTCCTATTCCTTCTGATTTTCCCCATCAGTGTAATGTTATCACTGCTCATATCAAAGATTTCTTCTCTGTTATTGATTGGAATGCTTTGAACAAAGATTTTGCTTCAAAAGAAAATCGTGAGTTACGGCATTCATATCGTGCCAAATATTCTCAAAAGGAACGAGATCGTATCAAGGTCCAATGGGCCGAAGCTATGATCGAGTCCCAGACTCACATTTTGTTCTTTGATTTTCTCCAAAAACATTTTCCGGACGAAAATGATTTGAACGTTGTCAAAAAGAAGTTTATCAGAGAGGATAAATCTGAAATCAGATCTTCCCATCCTCCCACTGAGACTACTCTTCTTAATGTCAACAACATGGTTATTAAGTGCTCCCCTTTCAAAACTCATGATAAGGACCCTATCACGAACGATAGGAGAATCATCGAGCAAAACAATTTTATTTCCGAATCCATTCATGTCATAGGTCAACAGTTAGATCGGATTGAAGAAAAACTTCCCTCTTCTTCCTCTGATTTAAGGTTTTCCTCTGTTCCCCCAAAAATTGAAAAACCATTGATTCTCTCCCTGATTTAGAGAAATCTCCTGGTTTAAAAACCACTTCTCAGAAGAACACTGAGAAAGTGAACAAATTGCTTGCAGAACTGACCGAGTTAAAAACGACTCGTGCCAGTACCTCTGGTCAGAATTTTGCCATGGAAAAAGCTTTTTCATCTGATTCTGAATCCTCTGCTGATTCCACAGATTCTGACATCAAAGTTCTTGAACAAAACTTTGGCAAGATTGAAATGGAGCCTAAACTCCAAAGGATCTTTGACGGATCTAGAACTTTCAATCAGACAAAGAATTTTTATCCAAAACCTACCCCTCCTGATTTACAATTTGAGGAAAGGTTTTTGCATACTCAATTTTCTGTTTCTGCTGATAAGCTGTATGAATGGAACATTGATGGCTTGTCTGAGCAAGAACTGCTCAACAAGATGAATCATATGGCCATGGTTGCTAATGCCTACATCTCAAACCACAGTAAAAGTCAAACTGATATTGTGGATTTACTTGCTACTGGTTTTTCTGGTACCCTTCGAAATTGGTGGGATAATTATCTCACTGAGGACAGAAGAAACCAAATCAGGAAAGCAGTAAAGTGTGATGAAGAAGGTATACCCATTTTCAATGAGGACGTTGGCATGGGTGAACCTGATGGTGTTAACACCTTGATTTATACAATTATCAAGAATTTTGTTGGAACTCCCTCCAACATTACTTCTCGTATTTCTGATTATTTGAACAATCTTCGATGCCCTACTATGTCTGATTATAGATGGTATCAAGATGTTTTTCTTTCCCGTGTTATGATGAGGTCTGATAGCCAAAAGCCTTATTGGAAAGAAAAGTTTATTGATGGATTGCCCTCATTATTTGCTCACAAGGTTAAAGATGAGTTGATCAGTACTGACACTGGACTCATTGATTTTGAAAGATTAACATATGGAGATTTATTCTCCACAGTGAAAAAACTTGGTATTAAGATGTGCATCGATCAAAAAATGATCAGACAGCAGCTTAAGAACGCCAAGAAAGCTAAATATGAAATGGGAAATTTCTGCGAACAATTCGGTTTGCCTCCTATTGCTCCTTCAAAGAAGCATAAGAAGAAAACCAGGAAAGATTTTGCG
Organism: Corylus avellana; assembly: GCF_965113065.1. NCBI lineage: Eukaryota > Viridiplantae > Streptophyta > Magnoliopsida > Fagales > Betulaceae > Corylus > Corylus avellana. The sequence goes on from NC_142494.1 coordinate 7,642,638, forward strand.
AAATCTTCCCCTCCATATTACAACAGAGCTAAGACAAGAAAACTTAACAAACCTAAATTTTCTAAACCTCCCAAACGGAGTAAAAGCTCTAAGTTTGAAAAATATTTTTCAAAAGATAAGTGTTTTAATTGTGGAGAAGCAGGACACTATGCTGACAAGTGCCCTAAACCTCCCAAAAAGATTAAACAATAGATTAATGCTTTAAACATCAAGGACGATGAAAAGCAAAAGATTTTCAGAATTTTCCAAAACAATGGGTTTTCTGATTATTCTTCTAATGATGATCTTCCATCCTCTTCGGATTCTGATTATCATTCTGATTCTTCTATTTATGAAAACTGTTATAAATTTGAGAACTGTGCCGGTTCTTGCTGCAACACAAAAACTTGTTCAATGATGTCAAAATCAGAAGAACAAGAAGATTTGCTTTTAACTTTGAGTTCAAAAATTGATAATCCTGAGTTAAAAGAAGATCTTAAAAAACTTAAGAAACTCATGTTAAAAGATTTTGAAAAACCAGCTACTTCCAAAATCTCTCTTGAAGACACTTTGAAACGTTTTTCAAATCCGAAAAACAAAGTGCTTATTGTCTCAGAATTGCAGCATGAGATCAGTAACATCAAGAAAGATATTGTGAAATTGCAGACTGACCTGCAAGCTGTGAAAACTGAAAACAAAGATTTACAACAACAGCTTCTGCTGTTAAATCTTAACAAATGTTTTCCAGAAAGTGCTTCCAGTAACGAAGACACTAAAATTTCTGAGCATGGTGATGAGGCTGAATCCACCCATAAACCTCTCTCTGATGAGGTTAAGGTTGTCAGTATGATTTCTAAAGTTGTTCCTCCCAAATGGTATTCAAAAATTCATATCCGTATTTCTGATGAATATGTTTTTGATGCTATTGCTTTAATTGATTCTGGTTCTGACTTGAATTGCATTCAAGAAGATTTTGTTCCAAAAAAATATTTTGAACCTTCCACTCAAAGATTAAATTCTGCTAGTGGAAACAAGTTGCATATCAAGTATGAGCTCAGTAACATTCATATTTGTCAAAGGGATGTTCGCTTTCATACTTCTGCTGTTCTTGTTAAAAACATGAAAGAAAAAGTAATTCTTGGCATGCCTTTTCTTTCTTTGCTTTATCCATTTTCTGTTGATGAAATTGGTGTTTCTACTGTCAAATTTGGTACTAAAATTCAGTTCGAGTTCGTTTCCAAATTTGAAATTGATATTAATAGGTTGATTAATAGGTTTTCAGGACTAGAGTCTGATGAGTACCTTACTCCCATTAGGACTTCATCTTGTTTAAACACTCCCCCTGACGGTCGTGTTTTACCTACTGTTCATACCTGCACCCAGCACATGGCGCATATTATTATAACTGTTTTACTTTGCATCAAAATAATTTTAAAATTATTTTGTGATATTTTAAAGATTTTTGCATCTTTATTCCTGATTTCTTTCCTTTTGAAATTTTGCAGTGCCACCATGGCAGGCAAAAAAGATAAAGAGAAAGTTACTTCCAAGGCTCTGACCATCAAGTCAGAATCTTCCATTGTTCCCACTGCTTCCCCATTGCCATTTTCATCTGTTGCCCTAACCAACAGATTCACCCCTTTTTGTCCTGGTTCCCAGGTTTCATATTCCAGCACTCTTGCTGCCCCCTATGATCCCTTTGCGGATCCTTCCCAGAAACCCCCTGTCAAGTACGACCGGACGTCGTCAAAATACATGACCCTCCCCTACTCCCAAAATTTATTTTTTGTTGAGATAAATCGGGTTTCCCCTTCCCTCACCCCCGGAGATATTGCCGTCTCCTATTTTCCCCCAAACTTTCATTGGATTCCTGAACATCCTTCGAAAAATTTGGCTTATTATTCTGCTATCCTGAAACAAACAGGTTCTGTTTTCTTCAAGGTCATCTCTGACAAGATTAACCCCCAGAAAACAATTTACCACAGTGTTTATTTCAAGAGAATTATTTCAGAAAAAGAATGGGGTAATCACCCTTCTGATTCCAGGTCCCTTAACGGGTTTAACATCCCCTGTAATTATTATGATTACGTGGATGCCTTTTTCAAATTCCTGCTTCATCAAACCTCGAAATTTGAACATTCTTGGTTTGTCAGTTTTGATAAAGAATTTTCTGGTATTCTCCCTCTCTGGTTCTCCAGGTGGTGGAACCAATTTGGTTGTCTCCCTGATATTCTCCCCCTCCAACTTGTTGATGCCTTTCAAATTTTCAAAGGTCATTACAAGGTTGATTCCTATGGAGCAAAGTTTTCAACTATGCTTCATTTTGTTAAAAAATTCAAGATTCCTTGGATTCTGAGATGGCAATATCACCTCTCGGAAGACAAAATACAAAGACATTGGTATATCAAATGGTGGGATAAATGCTCACTAAATGATTCCATTGTCCTTGAGGTTAAAAACATGGCTCACGCTCCCAAGGCCCTTCCTGCCCCAAAGGCGTCTGCCCTGTCTAATTTGTTGATTCCACCCAGTGCTTTCTCTTCTCCAAAACGAGAAAAAGAAAGTTCCCCTGCTTCCTCCCATTCGGCTTCTTCAAGCTCTTCAAAGAAGAATTCTTCCAAGAAGAAAGAAATGATTGAAGCCTTGCTTGCTGCTCTGGATACCTTAGAAGATGACGAAGACGAGACGTCTAAACCATCTGCTGAAAAGCCCATCCAGGTTCCGCAATATTTTGAAGACTCACAAGACTACTACCCCTACCCAGGGGCTGAAGACATGTGATTTATGGGCCCCTAACGGTCCTCAAAGTTCAGTTTTATCTAGCCCTAACAAACGGCTAGTTTTCTCAGGTTTTCCCAAAGACTGGCTTCATGACGGCCAGATCGACAGAGCTAGCCCCGGACGGCTGGTTTCAGATTATTTGGTTCTCCTTGCTCTTAGACGGATCACTGTTCATCTATATTTGGAGTTACTGTGCAAAATCACTGTTCACTTTTACTGTTCATGTCCGGACGACACGCGCAGGATTACTGTTCAAATGCACTGTTCACTCACTGTTCAAGATTTGTCTGCCGACACTACAGTGCCGACAATCTACTGTTCCAGATTGATGCTTTCACTGTTCAGACTGGCGCCAGACGTGCCTTTACTGTTTACTTTTTACTGTTTGCTTTTGACCGCATGAACGCGGCTCATGATTGTAATTTACTGTTTTTACTTTTCTTAAGCCTATATAACGGGCTCCCCTCCCCCATTGTAAGGCAGAGGTTTTTTGAGAGGTTCCTTGAGACACTCTATCCTCCAGCTATTCCCCTTCTGATTCTTCTTCTTCTTCTTATCCATTACTTCAGTAAGTCCTAACGCTTACTCCTGTAAAGGTTTTTATCTGTATAATCTATAACGATTATCTGTTTTCTTAGTTTCCAACTTATCAACTGTTTTTATTTCAGTTGTTTATTTTGATTATCAATTGTCATACCGCCATCTTGGACGGTTCTATTGCTTTGATTTTCAACTGCTTATTTTCTGCATCTATTATCACCTCCCCCTCATCCCCTGCATCTATATGCATACTGCGCTTCCACCCCTCCCCCTCCTTGGTATCAGAGCCATGAGTGTTGTCGGTCTCTTTGCTGCCTTGATTAATATATATATATATATATATATATATATATATATATATATATATATATATATATATATATATATTAATTGTTCTTAGTTTCCTAAAACCCAAGAGAGAAAAAAAAAAATTGATCACCTATTTTTTATAAATACTATATACTTAATTAAAACTAAAAGAACACGTAGCATTTCTTATTTGTACATTTATTCTGCATTAATTGATATTTGGAGTCGGCATGACGTTTTTCATAATCTGAGATATGAAATCGAGATAATTATGTAACCACTCTTCTAAAAATGATTTTAAAAGAGAAAGATAAAATTCTATTTTTCTAAAAATTATATATTCTTGTCATGACAAGAATATCACCATCCTATATATATGTAGCATGGTGATATTTACTAATTTTGTCTTTTTAATTATTAATAATTAGAATAATAATTATGAGAGAGTCATTATAAAATACTCATCCATAATATATAAGACATGAAATCTATTGTTCATATTGATCTAGGTCAGAGATATGATTGACTGAAATGTGAGAATTCGAAAAAGGTTAGAGATATGATTGACCCACTTGTGCATATTACAACCAACCCAACTGCAAAAGAGCCTCTCTGGTGAAGTCCACAAACATATTACACGATTTCATTTAAACCATGTTAAATCTGAAGGATTGAATCATGAGATTGGCCGAAGTCAAAACAAATTTTTTATTGGAACTCATCCGGTTTAACAATGCTTTGAACGCGAAAGTTTTGGTTTTTAGTCAATTAAGTTGTGTTAATTACCTAATACTTTTTTTTTAAAATACATAATAAATATTATTAATGATATTATAATTAATATTTGTAATTAATAATTAATGACGTGTCATATTGACACATCAATAAAATGATGATGTGACAAAGTGCCATATCAACACTATATTGACGTGTCATTCTGACACGTCACAACTTTTTTGACGTGCCAATATGACACGTCAATAAAATTATTAGATTGCACAATACCACATCACAACTTTATTGACGTGCCATTGTGACACGTCAATCATTATTGACGTCAATTTTTATTGACGGGCCATCTTAATCATTTTGACACGTCAATATTTATTGACGTGTCACAAATCGCCACATCACTAAAGTATATAAATTAAATTTTTTTAAAAAAAATTAAATCAAATTTAAATTTAGCAACGTGGCAATATTTGACACATCGTTATTAATTGACGTGTTGAATTTGACATGTCACAACTTAGTGACATGTCAAATTCAATACGTTAAAAAAGTGTTTATTGACATGGCACTAAATAGTGATGTGGCAAAAAATGGGCTATTGTAAACACGTCATGAAAACCCCTTTTTTTTTTGTAGTGATATTATTCTCATTAACTTGATACTCATACAAGAAAACATAAATCGACCTATACTAAGAAATATAAATCAATAATATAAAATCTCATAATATATTATCGATATATTCTAAGATGTAGTATAGAACCACATATAAGTAATTAAAATCTTATTACACGAAACCAAAAGTTAAAAGAAAAAATAAAAAAAATAAACCAATACTATAAAAACATTCTTTCATTTAGTTACTAGTCTATTCGCAATCAGGTTGGAAGTAATCTTTTTGCTTACCAAATAACAATTCAAGAGAAAATTAAAACCCTTACGTTTGTGATGATAATATAAAATAAACTTACATGAAGAATATAAAAACTTTTACGTTTGTGATGATAATATAAAATAAACTTACATGAAGAATATAAAAACTTTCAAATTAAAGTTTTACGTAGAGGAAGTTCATCCACAGCTTTGAGCATCATCTCAAAGGCATTTTTCATGCATGACTTGAACTTTTGGGGTTCTAGGAATCCCTTTTCTATCCCGGCGGTGACCCTCAGATTCCCCATGTAATTTATTATTGATACGGTAAGACTCTGCAAACCCATAATAAAAAGAAAAACTTGTTACAACAGCCAATATATTATTATGAATCTAACTAATTAACTAAAAGCAACAAGTCCAAGAATCATTCATAAAAAATAAAAAATAAATAAAAAAAAAATAAAAGAAAACCATAGTTTATATATATGTTCCAAACTTATCGTTTTGCAACATCTGTTTTTGTTTTTGTTTTTTTTTTTTTTTTTCCTCCTTTTTAGCCAAAAAATAAAGGTATTAACACAGAATTGAAAACACAAACACTCAAAAAAAATTCACAACTATTATGACTTTTATGTCAGATCACAACTAAAAAATAAAAAACACCTTCTTAAAAGCACTGTCAAACAAACCTAATGACGTTGGCTCTTCACAAAGTGACCTTTTGTGTGCTATTTGGTAATGCTCTACAGTACAGTTCACTTGTAAATTGAAACACTTATCTGAATTATGTAGGAAAGAGTTGAATGGAGAGCAAATTAAAATCAAAGCAGTCATTATAAGGGCACTTATCTAGAGAAAAACCAACAAAATCACATACTCTTTGTTTTATTATTCAAAATATGTGACATCTCCAAAAAAATATGCCACAAGTTATACTAATTAGATGGCCACAAATTAATTGTGAAGTTATATTTCTATCAAAAGTTCAATACCAAAAACTGCAAAAGGAAAATTTAGTGTATTACCTGAGGCACACCAATTGTCATATAATATATGCCTTTAACTGGATGATTAGCCAAAGCCATTTTTTCAATTGGCCCAACCACATTTGTCACCGTCACACTGGAGTTCCTTAGTGTCCTATGGATGTGTCTAGCAACCGCCTGCATTATTTGCATGCCCATATATATTAACAGAAATTTCTAATATGGTATTTCAGAAAAAAAATTATAAGTTTAATAATAACTCATTGATATTTATTAATTAATAACCATCAAAGAAAAATATATTACCAAATATTGTAGAATAACAAATATATAATTAAGTAGTATTAACTTTTAAACTAAAAGGAGGGTCTTTTTAATAAAAGTTAAACAAAATTGTTTTGAAAAATATCAAATCATTGATGATAGAATATGTACCTCGGGTCCTCTAATATTCTTCATAATCTCCAATAGCCTGCCGGTGAGATAAACATCCAATGAGCTTCTCTTCCTCTTGATTATCTTGTGTGCTTCCCTCACAAACTCAAGTGGGTCTAAGGATTTAGGATCCTTAAACTTTGGAATTGGAACATGTAAGAAGCCGAATCGGTTCCCCCATGGAGCCTCTGAGTTTGGTTCAACCATTTCCTTGATTGACTTGTAGGAACTAATCATTCTTGTGTTGAGCAACACTAAGGCTGTCGAATGTGCTTCACTTGATTCATTGCTTATCTCTTGCATGCATAATCGGGTGCCCAAGAAGATTATTCCAGATATTACATCATTTGTTGTCTGTGCAGTTGGGAAAATGCAATTCGATCGGTATATAAAAAACTAATTCTAACCTAAGAACCAAAAGAAATAACACGTATATATGGACTCTAAGCATGGATTTTGCTGAATCCAACCAATTAAGTTAACACAACTATTCATGAATCATTCTTTATATTATTCTTCAAGTTTTCTATGCAAAAAGTTCCAAAAATTCACATGCAGCAAATACCACGTACCTTCCGTAAACATGAGATAAGGTACCCAATGCATTAGGTAGCATAAAAAATGCTTTACTTTAATAAATTTTCTTCATAAAATTTAGTTTATTAAGTGATGTGTCACCATTCTATGAGATTACTATTTTAGAAAATGTGTTACGATCGTATTGGATAGTGACACATCACTTTTAGGAACCAACTTTTTAGAATAAAATTTGGTATAACATTTCTCAAGTAGCATTAGCATACTCAATGCTTTATTATAATCATAAAAAAAATTGTGCTCTCTCTCCTATATATGATGCTTTTCTCTTTGCAATGGGTTATGGCACCTCTCCAACATTTTTCCCAATCCCTTGCCTCAAGCCCCGTTGCTACTACCCTTCTCTAATACTTACAAGGCATGTTACACATCATTCAATAGTAAATTCACCGTTCACTATACGGAGATGGTTGAAAGAATAATTTTTTATCATTTCTTACCTCGTCAAGTGTCAGAAGCTGATCAGATTAATAACATTGAGCCATTGCAATCCACACCCAATAATCATTTGTTTGCAAGAATACGGTCTTCGGAAGTAATGGAGAGCATAGTATGGCATGCACCATCATCTCATAAGTTTGTCCTAATCTCCATAATCACAAGGATTTATATCTAAAGTATCAACAACAGTTAATTAGAATATTTTCCATCTCAACAAACTCATCATGAGCCCTAAGCATCCTCCATGGATTTGACTCGTACAGAGGAGATGGGATTGAGATGGCGATAATCATACAGTCACAAATATGCCAAGTGACTAGCATTTAAGGGACCATTCACAAGGAGCCTCCCCTTAATGGGCACACATCTTGAGGTACGCACAACCTCTTCATTCTCTATACATGCACTCTCCCTTCTATGCAAGATCCCCATCGTTGGTCGAGTCATCAAGAAATTTGCATCAACTATGCATATATGCCACAACAAATAGAACTAGAATTTTGGTGGCTGTTATATTCTAGACACTAGTCAAGCTATTCTTAATATGAACAGGCATTATTGCAATCGGTGGTCGTCAGAATATGAGTATCATAAGGATTTAACCAAGAAGATTCCAATGATGAAGAGGTTCCAACAAAGGGGAGAACATATGGGTGTTAAGTACAACAACAAGATTTTCAAATAAAAGTAGATCTTCTGTCCTTCAATGGAAAATTACATAATTGAGCATGTTTTTTTGATTGGCTTATAGAGATGATATTGTATTTTAATTATATAGAAATTTGGAAAGATGAGAAAGTCAAAAGGGTCAATGATGGGGGGAGGGGGTGCTGATTGGGAGGAGGTAATGGTAAGGATGAGGAAAGGTATGAACAAGGGAGAAAGGAGAGAACAAAGACGGAGTCGTTTCGTTACTAGCTAGTCATTTTTGAATCTTCTGCCTCCAATAATTTGAAGGCAAAGGCGAGGTGAAAACGACCTTCATGGAAAATGATTCAAAGGTTTCCAATTATTCCAACCTTGGTGGAAGCAAAATGTGAACAAACCCCGTTTTTTATTTTGCCACCTTCGATATTATAGCCGGTGGTGGTATTCAATAGTCGCGCGTGACCAAGATAGAAGACTAATTTGGTAAGTGTACACTCAACAAATGGAAAATAAAAATTTTTTTTTCTTTTTTTTTTTTTAATGGGTTGATCCAATGACTAATTTTAACTATTACATCATCAAAATATTTGACAGTTGTATAACAGTCAACTATATAACATTACTCTAACAGTTACGAGTTACTAAAAAGTATATAATTGAAGAGATAATTGTTTTCTGGTTCCTACCCAACTAATCCGGCTAAAGCATAAATGATTGTAGTGAATATGAAATTCATGAAAATCAAATCACTAGCTAGTTTGTGCTAAGATATGTTGATCTTACCATTCCAAGCTTGTTCTTTATGTGTTTGATACGATCAAGAGAGAATGTCATGGTTGATATTGTGATTGGCCGATACTCCACTCCTTCATCCCCACTCCTTATCGGTGTTCGATCATCCTCAACCAAAGTGCTCTTTAACACACTCCATCCAAAATCGAATAGAGTGTTAGAGACTGACGAAAAGGTTTGTAACGCTCTTGCAAAAGCACTTTTGTTTTCACTTTTTGGTTCTGAGCGTGGGCGTGACGGCAATGTAAGGGGAATAGAAGGATTATCCGCTCTTTCTAGACAAGAAAGAAGTGCACCCATAAGAGAATAGCCATCACCAAGTGAATGATGAAGCTTCAATATGAGATTACCAGCTGCGTTGCTTGTTGTATACTTGAATATGTGAATTTCCCATAGTGGTTTGCTTTGGGGAAACTGATCCATTGCTATCTTTGACATGTAGTCGTCAAGATATTCATCGTATGATGTGGGTGACAAGCCGGCAGGGAAAATGGGGACATTAACATGGTCTTCAAGCTTCACTTCAACCCTTTTCCATTGTTTATCACCTTTTTGGTTTGTAACCTGTTTCAGAGTTCTCAGCATTAGTGGCACTTCTAAAGGGGTAAGTGAAAATTTTAATGGAAATTTTAGAAAACCTCACTGGAATTTCATTTGTTTTGAAATTAGTCTCCCGTAATTTAAAAACTCCCAATTAAGGGTATTGAACTTTCAATCATGTGTGTGTGTGTTTTTTTTTTTTTTTTTTTTTTTGAGAATTTTTTTTAAAAGAGAATTTTAAGAATTTTGGCAAGATTTAACTGAAAATCCTAACAAAATACAAAAAATTCTCAAAAAAAAAAAAAGAGAATTTTAAGAATTTTGGCAAGATTTAACTGAAAATCCTAACAAAATAGGGTAATTGAAAGTTTGATATCGTTAATTGAGAGTTTAAACTTTGAGAGTAATGTCAGAATGAATGAAAATTCAGAAAGGTTTTATGAAGTTTCCTTACAATTTTATCTTAAATTGTTTTTGAAAATCATCAATGGACAAGAGTAAATATAACATATCAAGAGAAAAGAAAAAAAGATAACTGAATTAGGAGATAAGATCATATCATATGAATAGAAGAAGAAAAAGGCAAAGGTTATATCAATTTTCAAATAATTGAAATTTTGTAATCGGGCAAAACCTAAGATTAGGTAGTTTCTATAATAGCCTGGGAAAAAAAAAATAAGGAAAAGGGGTAATATCTCTATATAGTAAGTTAGACTTTATCGCTCCAAATTATCATTCTTTTATAATATCACATAAAAGTTTTAATTTAAACAGTTGACTTTCTAATTAAGAAGTATCATTGTAAAATACAGATAAACAAAAAAACAAAACAAAAATAATCGAAATACCCTTAGATGATAGCATCAAAATTCTATGTAACCTTCCATACGTTGGCATACAATATTGAGATCACTCTATATAATTTTATTTTTTTAAGGAGTCGAGCATCTTATGGATTTTTTTTGTTTGAAATTTTGATAGCTAGCCTATGAGTTTTGGGTTTTGGTGTAATAAATCATAAACAATTTTTATTTCAATAATTATGCTGTGAAATGTTTTTTTATAATTTTTTTTTGGAGCACCTAATCACTTTGATTTATTTATTTTTTTTTTTTTTTTTAAGATCTTGCTGGATTTAAAAAAAAAAAAAAAAGGCTTAAAATTTTGTTTCCCTAGTTTTCAAGTAAAACACCATATATCTTCTATCTGTTTTTTTTTTTTTTTTTTTTTTGTCCTTTTCTAAGTAAGATGGTATTATAATCAATAAAGTAAAAATACAAAACAAAGAAAAAAAACAAATAACAAAAACAAAAACAAAAAGAACTTTCAGATCCACCATGAAGCCACCTCACCAACCACTTTGACTTTCCAAAAACATGTCGCTCGCATTCTTAAAATAGGGAGGCATGCAACACCACCACCACCCACTGTCTTCGACCGTTCCCGGCCGCCTGATCTGAATACTGCGGCCCTGGAAAGCCACTCAGAAGCCGTGGTGGTGGACTTGACACCACATATACTGGAGAAAAACGTATATATATATATATATATATATATATATATATATATATATATATATATATATATAAAGCTAGAAAACATAAGAAAGGGAGAGAGAGAGAGAGAGAGATTACCATGACGGAGGAGAAGCGTGGATTGATGGGGAGGAAGACATGGTTGAGCAATGAAATGGCATGGGCGTCGTTGATTGGAACTTCAGATTCCAAAACAGTGAGAATAGAAATAGACAAGACCGAGCTGTTCAAGTATTGTCCGCTTGGACTCACGGGCTCCGATCCTTCATTCAACGCCATAATTTCTTTCACTCACTTGGCATGGAAAGCTATTTAAGGGGCTTCGATTAGTTGTGGCATTCAATAAGTTTGTTGGAGTACAAAAGTAGGAGACGACGGCTCCTGCTCTAACCATTTAAAGTCACTACTTTCCCACCTCACACAATAACTGCAATCTAAAAACAAAAACAAAAATTACTATTTAATTCATTTCTATTGGATTGGGGAGTAATGATATAAGTCTCTTGTATTACGATGTAACTCTTAAAATTACTATTGAGTTTGTGATTGTTAAGGGTATAATAATATAGAGGTATTTTAGATTTAAAACACCTTAGGATAATATGTTATCTATAGATAACATTAGATTATTTAAATATTAAAGATAAGTATTAGTTAATGTAATTTAAATATTAGAGATAAGTATTATCAGTAGTTTATTCTAATTAGTCTTTTATTTTACTATGCATTGTAATTGTCTATTTTAAGACATCAAGCTCATTAATGAAAGGGATCAGAAAATTAATTCCAAACCTTAAGTTTGAAAAGGGTTTTTTAGGTTTTCTCAAAATCTAAAAGGTCTAGGCTCCTTTTGAATCTAAGGTCTAAGTTCCTTCAGAACCTATAATCTATTCCCGTTACGTATTCACGTAACATTTGGTATCAGAGCCGCGATCTTGTTCAATGGAGAATCCAAGGCTGGATTTACTTGAGCAGCAGCTTGGTAACCTTATGACTATGGTTGAAAGCTTTATGAAAAAGATGGAAGAAAATAATGAGAGGATTAAAGAAAAATTGTCTGCATTGATTGCCAAATTTGACGATGGTTCAACTGATAACAACAATTAACTTCACTGCTACGAGCAGCAACAAATGGTGCTACCACCGTATCCCATGCCATCACTGGATTTCCTGTAACATCCCCAGCCCGTTAAGGCTGAGTTTGCCACTTTTCTTCTTTTACAACAAAAGTTCTTGCAAAGATCTATAAGGTCTATCAGAGTACTTGATTTTAAAGGATACAATAAATGCGTAAAACATTATTCAAGAGATTTTATTACAAGCGAAATTAGAAAACATTAGATTTTAGTTGCGGAATATCATATCATTACAATAACTTATATGAAAAGACTTTGAAAATTAATAATTATTCCCACCCCATTCCGGCCTCCTATTCCAGCATCCTTTCTACCTGAAAACAAGAAATAAAACTGAATGAGCCCAAAGGGGGCCCAGCAAGTAAAATCCACAACCATAAATAGTTTTACTCCTTGTTCTCAGTTTTGAAAATCATTTTCGCAAATAAATATAATTCTAGCCATAATAATATCTGTATGTACGGTTGCATCTCCCGTAACATATACATACTATTACATCTAGTAATAGATCATCGTTGTAAATCATCTTTATAAATCATCATCATAATGCATCATTATAAATCATCATTGTAAATCATCTCTGTAAATCATCATAGCATATCATCGTTGAAAATATAGTATCATTTTCTCATAATAGGGCCCATGTACACTATTACCCCTGTGCACGAGGGTTGCGGGTCCTTGTGACCATGGCACTGAACTGTGGCCTCAGCCATGCCCGACCGTCAATTAACTCTTTTTCTTGGTGCACTCAACGGTCTGTTGATGGAATACCACCTTTTGGCATAGCCTCCTTTAGTGGTTTCGCCTCCATCCGAGTATCGGTACCGAACTCTCATCTTTACTTATCTTGGGGCCAAAAATACTCTCCTCCATACATGTGCCCTTATTTCATAAACATTTATCTCATCTCTTGTACTTTTCTTTGTACTTCTTTTGATGCATCTTAGGGCAACATGTAGGAGGGTTTATCATCTTTTTTCTTTCTTATAATCATCATCATTTCTCAACTTTCTTTTCTCAAATTGAAAACCTTTTCAAATATAAACTTGTTGTACTTAGAAAGCGTTTAAATAAATAGAAACTTTCTAGATAATTCTTTTAGAAATCCTTCATGCATGCAACATAACTTCATAATACATAAATAAAATAATCATTTACAATTTACTAAATAATGAATAAATAGCATGACATGAAGTAATTTTAGAAGGGGTAGTGAATTTACTTACCTCTAGACTGAAGCTAAAAGTGGTATGAAGGAATCCAGTTGCTCCAATATGACTAACACCACTAGTATATCTTTTGAAACTACTTTCTAAAGTCCGCTATCTCTTGTGTTCTTTCTTTCTTGTAGCGCTTGGTCTCGCCCTTTCTCTCTCTGTTCTGAGTAAACACTCTTAGAAAGAAGAAAGACCGAGTAAAAAGCGGAAGAAGGAAGAATATATGCAAGAGATGAGAGAGGAGATGAGTGGTGAAAATACTGAAGGAGAAGAGCTCTATTTATAGGAGAAAATCAAATACTATTTCACCAACCCTATACTATTTCACCAACCCTATACTATTTCACCAACTCTATACTATTCTACCAACCCTATACTATTCTACCAACCCTATACTATTCTACCTATACTATTCTACCTTCTTATTCTACCATCCTTATACCTACCACTTACTATCCTATTATTTCACCAATTACCATTCTCTAATTACCACTCTCATAAATTTCCCAAGAATTAAAATCCTTAGCTACAATGGATATTAAAATAACATCATTATCAAAATAATCTATTTAAATAGCTTTGAAAATTCTGGGGCACTACATTTCCAGTCAACGGAAGACATCAACAACCTTATCAAATCGCATGATCCATTTCACCACATTGAAGTCTCACCACTACCTTGTGCTGCTATACCTATACAGGCCCAGCCCCACCACTATTCCAAAATAGCCCCATCACCACCAATAATAGAGTCCCAACATAAAGCCATCTACAATTCATCAACCCACCGCCCAACAAAGCCATCTCTCACCGAGAAAATTCATCAACCCCACTTGCTACAGAAACTATACCTCGTGACCCATAGAGCAACCACCATCTCCAACCCACACAGAACCGTCAAAGAGAACTGAAGGGTGCAGATCTGGAAACTTGGTGACAAAGTAGCGTTTCCACTTTCTGAACGACCACCTAGGAAGAGGATGAAAGGCCAAAGACAAAAAGAATGCAAAATGGGGGCAACATTGGAAGAAAAGAATTTCTAGACCTTGAGGACAAGGTCTCCTTAAGGGGAATGGAATGTTAGAGGTATAATAAGAGGTATTTTAGATTTAAAACACCTTAGGATAATATGTTATCTATATAGATAACATTAGATTATTTAAATATTAAAGATAAGTATTAGTTAGTATAATTTAAATATTAGAGATAAGTATTATCAGTAGTTTATTCTAATTAGTCTTTTATTTTACTATGCATTGTAATTGTCTATTTAAAGATATCAAGCTCATTAATGAAAGGGATCATAAAATTAATTCCAAACCTTGAGTTTGAAAAAGGTTTTTTAGGTTTCCTCAAAATCTAAAAGGTCTAGGTTCCCTTTGAATCTAAGGACTAGGTTTTCTCAGAACCTATAATCTATTCCCGTTACGTATTCACGTAACAGTGATAAATTATCACATTATTTTTTTAGCGACACAAGACAAATTTCTATAATTACGGATCAAAACAACGTCATTGAATGCTTTTTTAATGTAGAATTAGAATATGATCCTCTTCAGGCTATTTTGAACTGGAGAATATCCAGTTCATGGTTAGGATTTTTTCTTACAAATCCTAAAGCCTTAAATAGGACATCTATCTACTAACCAAAAATAATAATAAAATATTATTTTAAATTTAAAAATAAAAAATAAAAAAAAAATTAGAAAATATTTATAAAAAAACTAAGGGTGGCTATGGGCTGGCCGGACCACCCCTGTTGGCCTGGTGTGGCTTCGGGCCGGTTTGGGGTGGCCGAAGCCACCCCATGGCCCATGGGGGTGGTCAGGCCACCCCCAACGGCCAAACTAAAAAAAAAAAAAAAAAAAAAAAAATCATTTGGCCCTAGGGGTGGCCGGACCACCCCGTTGGGCCATGGGGTGGCTTCGGGAGTGTTCCGGCCACCCCCCTATGGGTTGGCCGGCCACCCTTAGTTTTTTTAAAATATTTTCTATTTTATTTTATTTTTTTAAATCTAAAATATTATTTTATTATTTTTTTGGTTAGTGGGCAAGTGTCCTATTTATGGCTTTAGGATTTCTAAGAAGAAATCTTAACCATAAACTAGATATTTTCCAATCCAAAATGGACTGGAGTGGATCCTATTTCGGTAAAATTTGTATAGAAAAGATTAGCAAAACAAAATAATCTCAAAAAGCCTTAACTAACAAGCTTATTAATTAATTATATTTTTCATTTAAAACACTAAATCTTAAAATAAACACGGAAACATATCCCCAACACTAAAAACATGCCCAAAACCATCTAAAATAGACCCTAAAACATACTAAAAAGGTTCATTAATTAATTCTTATCACTATTTTTTTATAAATAAAAAAAGATAAACTTTCTCAAATACACCATTCAATTCGTGTTTCGTATCATGGTACACATACACAGCTGAGTTTTTGCTGTAAAAATATAAAATTGACATAACATATACTAGGAGTGTAAATCCAGTCTCGATTTCTTGGATATTGGCTAAAATTGGGAAATGAAATTGGGGTACCCAGTTTTGAATTTTTCAAAACCGAAACCGGAACTGGGTACTCGGTTAACCGGTTTTACAATAACCGGCTAGTTCCGATTGGTACCCGGTTATCTGGACAGGGTAACCGGGTTTTGAAATTTTGTGTTTTTGGGCTTAATGCCTTGCCTCAAGCTCACTCTCCCCCATTCGGATGAGGTGTCTTTGGCCAATTTCCTGTAGCTCACTCTATCTCTGCCTTTCCATAATGTTGTGTATGAGTTTTAGTGTTCATTTTTTGGCTTATTGTGGTTGGTTGTGGGTTCATGGTAGGACTCAGGGTGGTACGTTTATGGATGGAGATCTGCTCGTGAACAGGGACAGGGTTCGATGAGAGAGAGGGGGAGCGGCGGCTGTTTGTTGAAGAAGAAGAGAGAGAACCGAGAGACATGTAGAATATGTTATTAAAATATATATATACACTCGGTTACCAGGTTATAACCGGGTGCCACAAACCAGAACTGGGGTATCCGGTTACCCGGTTTTTTTATATTTTTCAAAACTGGGGTACCCGGTTTCTCGGTTCCGATTTTGGTTTCCTAGTTTTTTTGTTACACCCCTAACGTATACTATAGATTCCAACATCTTAACTATCATGAATTTCACAATAAATTGATAAGAAAAAAAACATACCATAAGATATTGCCTCTTTAATTCTTCTTTGAAAGTCTAAACACCAGAAATCGATTTTTTTTCGCTTGACCCACTTGTACACAAAGATGATAAAAATTGCGTACATTTATAAGGCAGAGAGAGGACTGGTTTCCTTTATTCTATAACTCAACTTCCCATCAAAGTAAGTGTTAATGCAATTGGAAACCTATGACGTCCCACATTGCCTGGGCATCAAAAATATGATATGTTTATATGGAATATACTCTCTCTAAATGGTATGAGGTCTTTTGGGGGTAAACCCAATAATAAAACCATGCGAGCTTGGCTCAAAGCGGACAATATCATATCACTTGAAGCAAGGGTGTTACAAAACCACTTCTCTTAATTAATTAACCAACATTTATTAAGGATTAGGATTAAATAATCTCATAACTTAAGGAGTCTAATAAGTACTCATATGTGCCATGTCATGTGGGACATTAAATTCTTACATTTGCGTGTTGGCTTCCCTATTTTTGTTAAGGACAAAAATTTCTTCTTCCAACTCATTTAAAATCGTGCCAAGTGTCTATAAATATTTAAAACGCACATTAAATTAGTAGTTTACTAATTTAATGTGCGTTTTAAATATTTAAACGCACATTAACATCATTAGTAGCAGTTTACTAACTTTTTTTTTTTTTTTTAAAGGGAATCCATATAAGTCTCATTCATAGAAATCATCATGAGCATAAAGCTTTTACAAACAACCATAGCCAAAGCTATGAAGTTACAAGCGTAACAAATGACGTGTTACATTCCAGACCCAAAATCAATCCATTAACCCATAACTAATCTACATATTAAAAAACAAATTTGTGCCAAACAGACTCAAACTAATGCATAGGTAGTACTTATTCCTCGGAACTGAGGGTAGACAAACTCCCAACCGAAACTCTTCCTCCTCGACCCGAAAGCCAAGATAACATTCACATCTACAATCCAAAGGTCTGGACTTATATGGCAAATAATCCAGAGGGGATCACGCATGCAAATCGAGAGGGGAAATAGCCTTATTACAAGCAAAAACAGGAAATAAAAACGTATAGGGAAATAAAGGGACTAAAACAGAAATACAAACAGAATAGAAAAAATCGGGCAAATAACAAATGAAAACCAACAGAACAGGGAAAAAACTGTAGAATCATACTAAGCGAGAAACAGCAGCCAGAAGGAAGCCGATTGTGTACTGGCCGGAAACCGACGCGGAAGGTGGCGTTGGAGCTCATCGCGAGGGGACACGAAGAAAGACCCGACAGCGGACGATGGGCGGCAGAGTGGGCGCATAGGAGATTGGTGTCGCACACAAAACAAACTGGGGGGGAGTTTGAGTGAATCCCCCAAGAGCATCACCCACAAAGTGTGACAAACAGGCAATGCAACAAAAACAACACAGCAAAATACATGACAAAAGACAGACATAAAGGAAAAGAAACAAAACAACTAAAAACGAAATAAAAATAAAAAAATAAAAAATAAAACAGCCAGAGAGAACCAAAATCAAACCACATCCGTAAAGACGAATCCAGTGCAAAAGGTGTGATGGGCACTGGCGGATCTGGGTAGCAAGGTGGTGGAGCACGCGTCGAGGTGGACCAGGCAACAGACGTTCGATCGGGCAGGACACGAACTGGAGCCAAACCCAACCTAGCAACAGGCACGGCTGATGGAGAATGATGGAAGATCGGCCTCCAAAAAACCCTAAAATCAGAAAAGGGACGGAGAGGGAGGGAGATGAAGAAAACGCCCAAAGAGTAAGGGACATCAAATAAACATGATAGCTCTAGGGCGAGGGGAGAAGAGGATGAGGGGGAGGAGGGGGGGAGGGGGAGAACAGGGGTTCTCCCCCTCCGACGGCGCTCTCTGCTAGAGATGAAACCCTAGCAAAGAGTGTCTCAAGACTTCGGGAGCTTTTCTCTCTTGATATAGTAGTTTACTAACTTAGACTAAATTTAATGTGTGTTTTAAATGTTTATAAATACTTGGCACGATTTTAAACGAGTCGGAGGATATTTTCTTAAAAGGGATTTAGAGAAAATTTATGTACTTTTATTAATGGAAAATAAATGGATAAAGTAACCGGTAGCTAAGCTACTTCAGTGGAAACTCCTTTATTTCTCCTCGGAACAACTGTACAAGAGTGTATACATTTATAGATTTTGTCATCTTTGGTTTATACTATCTTTCCACATTTATTGACATTTCTGTCCTAAAATCATTTTGCTACCAACTTGTCGGCTAGGGTACACGTGGACACCCACTCCCTCCCAATTGGGCGGTGAATCATTAGTGATCTTGTGACTCTTGTGGGGTGTGGATGCGAAGACTGGTTGTTGCTGATCCAAGGGACCCAATTTACACTTTCACTTTCTTACTCTTTTCGTGTTCATGTCATCTTTAATTGCTTTTTCCTTGATGTAGAAATCTGCAGCTGCCAAAAAGCCGTGCACTTCATCATGGAACTTGCCGGACAGGGCCCTGAATTCAGCATTTTCATAGACATCTTTCGACCCAAAAAGCTTTTTTTTTTTGGGATTTGACTTTCCTAATTATGGTTTATTGTAATTTGAATATTTGAGCGTGGGAATGGCTGTTGTGTTTGTTTTTTCTGGTGGTTTTTTTTTTCTGGTGGTTTGCTTGTTAGAATATGATGATATCTTTGTTGGGTGTGAATGGGCCGGCCCAAAGCTTAGGCGACTTTGGCCGTCGCCTAGGGCGTGCATTTAATAAGGCTTCAAAAAAATTTTAATAAGGCCCAAAAAAAATTTTAATAAGGCCAACAAAAAAAAATTGTTGTGGAAATTTTTTTTTAACAACACTAAAAAAAATTTCCATAAAAATTTAAAGCCTCTAATAATGGTAAATAAGTAATAAGGCCCAATTTAATTAGGATCAGCATTAAATAAAAAAGTAAAAAGTAAAAAAATAAATAATAATTAAAAAAAAAAAAAAAAACTCTTTAACCAACGTCTCTGTCTCTTTGCTGACATTTGGAGAATGAAATATTATTAAAAAACCTATCATCAATGTCTATTGTCTTTGAGTGATAGAATTTCACATTAAAAGAGGAATCAAAGAGTATTGTTTATTCTCAAAGTGGAATGTAGGTTGTCTCTTGTCTCTTTGTTGTTGGAATTTTACATAAGAACGAGACACTTCACTCATATCTATTATCTAGCCTGCAATTTTTCTGACTCTCTTGAAGATCAAGAATCTTCGTGCTAATTCTCCAAAACCTTCTTCCTCTCCAAAACAAGAAATCTCCAAGAATCCTCTAGAAGTCTCTGACTCTCTAAATTAGGTTTTATTAGATTATTATGAAATATGATTGCAACACATGGCGGTTCTCCCATGGGTCATGGAACATAAGAGCAACACCATTTTTTTGTTGTTGGTAATTTAAGTATTGGACACTAGGAAGTATAGATGAGGATCAACTGGACTAATGCACTAGGATCAATGGATTGATCCACAAGGATAGATAATACAAAATTCATAGAGTATGATCGTATCACAATTAATCGGACTAATGCATTAGGATTGATAAAAAATCGAACCTTCAATTCTATCAAATTTGATCATATCACGATTGTTCGAAATTCGAACTAATGCACTAGGATCATTTGGAAGTTCAATTCATCCTTCAATCTTATCATGATTGATCGGATTAGTGTATAAAGATAATACAAAATTTATAGAGTTCGATCGATAATTTGATGATATCACGATTAATCGGATTAGTGTACTAGGATCAATTAGTCAATGACTTGGGTAATTAGATTGTTGAGCATATACCGAGGATAAAGTTTGAGCAGGTGGAAATGAAAAATATCCAACATTCCTTAACTTACATGGCTATACCTAGACTTTGTGAGAAAGAACAATCAAAAAACCCAATGGTTAGTATTACTATTTAAAACAATGGATACAGTAACCGGTAGCTAAGCTACTTCAAGGAAGCTCCTTTATTTCTCCTCGGTATAAGATACATTGATAGATTTTGTCATCTTTGGTTTATACAGTATCTTTCCACATTTATTGACATTTCTGTCCTCAGAAGACCCTACTGTCTCCATATCCGAATTCTCTTCAATTTAAATGGACCAAAGAGTATTTAGTTAATGGCTAGAATTTTTTTTCAGAAATCGTAAGGCTACAAATAGGACACGTGTCCCATTAATAATAATAATAATAATAATAATATATGTATATTATTTAAGATTATAAAAAAATAAAAAAAAAATAATGGAGTCAGCCACCCCATCTTGGCAATAGGGGGTGACTGACCACCCCCAATTTTAGCTTAAACCACGCCCAATAGCTAGCCAGAGGTGACCAAATCACCCCATGGCCTATGAGGGTGCTTCGGCCACCCCCAACTTGCAAAAAGTAGTGGTTGAACCACCCCCAAAGAGCCTTGGGGATGGCTCGGTCACCCCGGTTGGGCTTTGGGGTGGCTTTGGTCACCTCATTATTTTTATTTTTAGTCATAATTAATATTTTTATTTTTTATTTTTTTATTAGTGGAACATGTGTCCCATTTGTGGCCTTAGAATTTCTTCTCAAAAATCTTAGCTATTAACTAGATACTCTCCCTTCAATTTTGGACTAGAGGGAATCCGGATCCACTCCCTCTCAACTTGATGGCTGAACAAATGGAGGTCGAGAATTAATGGCCCTTGGCCTTACACATGACCACATCAAGTCTCTAAAAGGCATATTAAGGATGTATTTGGCCCTTGAATTTCCCTACCAAAAAGTATGTTTAAAAATAAAATTATAAAAATAAAATTATAAAAGTGTTTTGATTGGGAGTGCAATTAAAAAAAAAAAAAAAAAAAACCGATTTTAATACTTGAAAAAATACACATGTTCAAGCCATAGACATGGGGTGTGTTTTTTAAAAAAATTCAAACCGCAATTTTACCACATTTGATTGCATTTTTAAAAATAATATTTTCATCAATTATGTTTTAAAATCAAAACGATTGTCGCGAAGTTATCTGTTTTGAATTATGAATTAAATAGCATTTTTAAAATTACATGGTTTATTTGTTACACCTCTATAGTCTGAAGCTACAAATAAAAAAAAAAAAAAAAAGGATAAAACTTTGTTATTATTGTTCTTGAGAACTCTCAAGAATAAAATAGTGAGAGCAATTTACGAACTCCCACTCTTTGTTATTATTAATCACTTGAAATAAGGCTCGAGCTTTAAGGAAAAAAGTTTTGCCCAGTAGTCGAGAAGTAACCCAACAACCAAGTAAGTAATTTTTACTTTACTGTTTTTATGTAATATATAGCATGATTCTTCACGTATATATATTTTAAAGTTTAATCTTGAATTTTGATTTTCTGCTCCGCATTTGACGTTCATTGTATATCGTATTAATCCCAACAAATAGTAACAAGAGCTCTTTTTTTTTTTAAAAAAAAAAAAACAACAAGTAGTACCAGAAGTGGGCTTTATAGAAAGATAACAACTGATTGGGCTTTGAAGAGAATGGTTGAATCTGTTGGGCTGGTTGTCTATAAGAATTTAAAACCTTTGCAAGTCAAATTTAGTTGGCCATTTTCATGTAATCATTTTACTTCTACCATCAAATCTAATTCCTTTTCGATTAAAAAAGAAAAAAAATAAAAAATATATCCAATTACTTTTCAGAATTAAAAAAAGAAAGAGAATTCAATTACTTTTTAGGATGCAATTGATATTCAATTTCATAAACAAATCAAATCAATTTCCCATGAAATAATAGCCCTATTTTGTTTACAAAAAAAAAAAAAAAAAATAGCCCTATTTTGGGTTGTATTTATAAAAATCTCTCTTTTCTCGAGAAAAAAAAAATTTGTGAAAAGGTAAAAATAAATATAATAAGAAGGATTATTTACCATCATCAAATAATCAGAAAAGAAAATCTTTTCTCATACACAGCACTGCACGTGCTGTCTCAGAAGGTGTCCTAAGATTTTTCCGAGTTCATCATCTTGATGATTTAACAAAAACAGCTCAAAAAAATTTAATATAAAAACAAAAAAAAAAAACAAAATGAAATAGAAACAGATAAAAAGCTTCAAGAGCAAGAATCAGAAAGAACGTAGCGAGGATATCTTGATCACATGAAGTTGATCATCACCCGTCAATCACTTTCATCATATCCACAAATCAACCAATCAGAATTTGGGAAGACCAGAGCGTAAAAGAGAATTAGATTGAGAGAGAGAGAGAGAGAGGGAGAGAGAGGCGTTGAGAAAAAAAGCAGGAGGAGAAGCATTTTATAGCGGTGTGATTGAAAGTTTGAAACCCTAGATGCGATCAAATCATGCCGTTTGGATACAGGTATGCCGTTTCCTAGATTATGCTATTCAATGCTTGGATAATAATTGATTGGGCTGGTTGATGAGTTTTGGACGAAATCTCGCTATTGGGCTTTGGCCCAAGCCCGCCTACTGTTTGGAAAGGATCTGGCTTCCATGCGCAGGAGGCATGGCCAAAGTGGAAGATGATTGGGGTTTGATATTTTTTAATATTTTTATCTTTTTAATTATTATTTGTTTTATAATTTTTAAGTTTTAATATTTTTTTATCATTAACTTTTTAAACTTTTCAAACGGTACCGTTTTCCACTACCGCATGCAAGTCATATTCGTTTGGAAAATAGTAAATGTGACGGTGAAAGACTAAAGTTACGTATTTAATTTATATCTAACTCCCATACAACTGAACTGATGTGGCACATAAATCACTGGATCAACCCTTATTAAAAAAAAAAAAAAAAAATTGAAGGGCTCATGGGCATTGAATAGGATGAAAAGTTGATTATTTAAAATTACTCAACTGTGAAAACTGGTGATTATCCAACACTTGTATAAAAATAAAAATAAAAATAAAAGAAAAAAGGGAATTGTATGGTGAGCATTACTTTTCTTCAAATATTCTTGAAGAGAGATGTTCATTAGTTTCTTATATATTCTAAATTTTTATTAAATTTGGAATATTAATCTTAGTTGCCTCAATAAAGCATTGATCCAAATTAACTAATTGTACTCATTTTATCACATAGTTCCAAATAGTAAGTAAAAAACACAGTAAACATTGTTTAGTTAATTGATAAAAATTTAACATATGTGCCTCATTAGCTCAAATTTCAAATGTAAAAATATAATTGTAAATCATTTTCTTATGAATTAGTCTGAGGTCAAGACTGAGACTGACCATAGAATCTAGTATTGCAATAAAATGCATAGAAAAAAAAAAATCACATGTATATAGTTAAAAACTTATTATTTAAATAAAAGCAATTATCAAAAAAACGGCTAATAAAATTAACTTCAAGGGATTGGCTCAAGTAGTAAGAATCTTGATCTTGGTGAAATTCCCATAAGGTGTAAGGTTGAAATCTCTTTCTATGCAATCAATTCTTTGGAACCATGTCGCCAATGAAACCGGAGTCTTACTCAATTTATATTGAGGAAACGCTTTACACAGATCTAGAGTTTGCCGATAAAAATAGGTACACAAAGTGACTCTTCTTAGAAGAATTTTCCATTATTAAAATAATAATAATAATAATAATAATAATAATAAAAGAAGGACAACAATATTGTAGTCACCTTTCCCAATTCATAAGATTTTTGGAAGTCTTCATAATGCATACCAAATAACAATGCAAGAGACAAACACTTAGGTTTGTCATTATATTATTAAAACCAAACTACATGATATAGATGTACATAAATAAAAGGGTGGCCTTCCAAATTAAAATTTTTTTCTGAATAGGAACTTTATCTGCGGCTTTGAACATCATCTCAAAGGCAGTGACTTGAACTTCTGTGGATCTAAGAATCCTTTTTCAATCCCAGCAGTGACCCTCAGATTTCCCATATAACTTACTATTGCACATATCATTAATAAATAGTGTAACACTAATAACAGAATTGAAGTTTTTTGTAGTTGATACTTGGTATGCATTTTCGGTTACCATTAAAATTAAAACACTTATCTTAATTATTAAAATTTAGAGGAAGCTGAATGGTAAATAAACATCAAAGTAGTCCATATAATTGTTATTGCATCCCCAATGGGTAGTTCAATCGACAGTGAACCACGCCTCATGAAGCGGAGGTCACTAGTTCGAATCCCCCTCCCCCTTCCTTTGTGTGGATATATATATATATAATTGCTATTGCATTGCCTAAGGTCTCATAATTGCTATTCAACACAATAAATTGTTGTTTTTAGGATTTGGCTTAGGTGCTATTAAAAAAAAAAAAAAATTGTAATTTTTTTTATGGTCCATATTTAATTTTATTGCCTTTTTTTTTTTAATGAAAAACTTCAAATTATATATGAACTGTTAAAAAAATAAAAATAAAATCTTAGATGTAAATTTATTCAGTGCACATAAGAAGTTGAAAGTCCAAAAAACAAAGCCATATTAATGACTCATGAGAAAATTACAAATGAAGTCAAATGTCCTCTTTATTCTTTATTGTATAAAACAAACAAGTGACTTTTAGATATAAACATGCTACAAATTAACTCCAAGGGGTTGGCTTGGTGGTCTAAAGGAGTAGAGCTTGAGGCTTTGAGTTTGCTCCTCAATGGTTTCAGGTTCGAAACCCATCGGGTGCTACCTCTCATTTGGGGTCACACCCCTCTAGTGAATAGCCAGTGACTTACCCCGTTTTGTGTAGGGAAATTTTCGAGGGTACGTTGCGCGGGGTCGAGGTTTACTCTGCAGAGGTGGGTCTGAAGGGCCCTACCTTAGAGAAGTTCCTCTAAATAAAAAAATAAAAAATGCCACAAATTATTCATATATATCTACGAGAAGCTGGTCACAAAGTAATTAATGTTGATTTTTATTTTTTTATTTTATCAAAAGTTCAAATTATCACAAAATAAAAAGGCAAATTACGTTGAATGGCGCGGCTATAAGCATTCACATTGATTTATGTATATTTTTATGTAAAATGACTAATCAAAACCTATTTGATCTAATTTAGCTAATGAGTTTTAAAAGATACTAAATATCCGATTATCTTCTTTTTTTTTTTTTTTTGTTTATCTATATCATTTAAATTTTTATTTTTATAAGTACTGTATTTTTCCTAAAGATTATACTTTTCAACTTTTGGGAAAAGAGAGATGTAGTGCGAGAAATAGTAGGAGACAATTTTGGGAAGAAAGAGATGTGGAGAGGGAAATAATATATTAATGAGATGGATGTGTGAACCGTACATGCTATATGTTGCGGTGCACTATTCACAAATGGAACAAGAATGTATTTTACATTTGAGATGCATAATCGAATACTGATGGTTTTTTAGTGTTTTGTTTATCTATTTTAGATAAAAGTAAGAAATAAGTAAGTCAATGTAAGTGTTCTTTTATATATATATATATATATATATATATATATATATATTACTTGAGGTAAACCAAGTGTCATGAAATAAAAGCCTTTCAGCGGATGATTAGCAATAGTCACTTGCTCCGCTGGCCCATTAATCAGGTTTGAGATTGTCATACTGGAGTTCCTCACTATCCCATGGACATATCTAGCAGCTGCCTGCAGTACCAACTCTCCCATATTAAGAGATATAGTGTGAACAAAAATAAAACTGATAGTTAGCATCTTAAAACATGTCAAATCATCCATTATAAAGTTGGTGTAAAAACTTAGTGTAAAGAGTAGCACTATTCATTTTAAAAATATTGATTAGTGATGAATAAGATCATGCATGTACCTCAGGGCCCCTAAGTTTCTTCACAATGTCCAAAAGCCTATCAGTGAGATAAACACCTAATGAGGTTCTCCTCTTCTTGATTATCTTTTGTGCTTCCAACACATACTCTAGAAGGTTTGAGGATTTAGGATCCTTAAACTTTGGTATTGGTACATGCAAGAAGGCTATTCGGTTCCCCCACTGTGCCTCTGAGTCTCCCACCATCTCCTGGCCTTGATTGATTTTTAGTTCTTAACTTTCCTAGTATTGAGCAACACCAATGCTAGCTGTAGAATTTACATTGCTTGATTTATGGCTAATCTCTTGCATGCATAACCGAGCGCCATAGAAGATTATCCCAACAATTATATCATTCACTGTCTGCACTTTTGAAAATATAATTGAAATGAAACAATCTATTAACAAAAATAAGTATATATATACCTTAAGCATTGATTTTGTTGAATCCAGCCAAAGTTAATTAGGAACTATATATTGTTATGTATATTGCATGTTAGCAAGCAGTTAACCGTTAAATATTGCATAAACTTTAAATCATAATCATAAAAACGGATTAGTTTTTTTTGTCTTTGTGGACTTTAATATGGTTTCTAATTGTGATTGAATTAATGAATGTAACTGTGCATGTCCAGAAACATTTATTTCGAAGCCCAATAATTGTATCTGAACTTGGAGACCAAGAACTTGGGAGAAACTATCCATTCGTGTTCAACGGTGAAATCAGATTGAGAAACAAAATGTTATAACCTTGGAAAAAAGTATTAGATTTCTTGTTCAAGTGCGAGTGCATACAATTTCAACATGTACTACAAGAAATTTACTCATCAGGGGCGACTTTATAGTCGCCCCTAATACTCAACTATTAGGGGCGACTTTTCAAAGTCGCCCCTAATAGTTAAGTATTAGCGTCCACATCTAAGTGGACGCTAATAGGCGACCGAAAAGATGAATATTAGCGTCCACTTTACAATGGACGCTAATAACTCGACCCTAATATGCACGCGGGAATTATTCAAGAGGTGGGAGAAATATAAGCGTCCAAAAAAACACTTTTAGCGTCGACATTTTGTCGACACTGATAGTGGAGCAGTAGCATCCACTTAAGTGGACGCTAAAAGATGGCAAAAAATAAAAAAATAAAAAAATCAAATAAAAGATCAATAGCGTCCACTCTGAAAGTCGCCCATAATAGTTAAGTATTAGGGTCGACTTTGTGGACCTTAAAGAGTAGGTAGAAAAATAAATAAGAAAAATTTTAAAAAAAAATTGATGCCCAATAGCGTCCACTAAAAGTGGACGCTAATACTTAAGTATTATGGTCGACTTCGAAAGTCGCCCCTAATAGTTAAGTATTAGGGTCAACTTTGTGGACGCTAAAGAGTTGGTAGAAAAATAAAAATAAAAATAAAAAAATCAAATTGATGCCCAATAGCGTCCACTTTTAGTGGACGCTAATACTTAAGTATTAGGGTCGACTTTGTGGACGCTAAAGAGTTGGTAGAAAAATAAAAATAAAATAAATAAAATAAAATTGATGCCCAATAGCGTCCACTAAAAGTTGACGCTAATACTTAAGTATTAGGGTCGACTTTGAAAGTCGCCCCTAATACTTAAGTATTAAGGTCGATTTTGTGGATGCTAAAAAGTAGGTAGAAAAATAAATAAAAAAATAAAATTGATGCCCAATAGCTTCCACTAAAAGTGGACGCTAATACTTAAGTATTTGGGTCGACTTTGTGGACGCTAAAGAGTAGGTAGAAAAATAAATAAAATAATAAAATAATAAAATTGATGCCCAATAGCGTCCACTAAAAGTAGACGCTAATACTTAAGTATTAGGGTCGACTTTGAAAGTCGCCCCTAATACTTAAGTATTAGGGTCCACTTTGTAGAGGCTAAAGAGTAGGTAGAAAAATAAAATAAAATAAATAAAAAAATAAAATTGATGCCCAATAGCGTCCACTAAAAGTGGACGCTAATACTTAAGTATTAGGGTCGACTTTGAAAGTCGCCCCTAATACTTAAGTATTAGGGTCGACTTTGAAAGTCGCCCCTAATACTTAAGTATTAGGGTCGACTTTGTGGACGCTAAAGAGTAGGTAGAAAAATAAATTAAAAAAATAAAATTGTTGCCCAATAGCGTCCACTAAAAGTGGACGCTAATACTTAAGTATTAGGGTCGACTTTGAAAGTCGCCCCTAATACTTAAGTATTATGGTCGACTTTGTGGACGTTAAAGAGTAGGTAGAAAAAAAAAAAAAAAAAAAAAAAAAAATTGATGCCCAATAGCATCCACTAAAAGTGGACGCTAAAGAGTAGGTAGAAAAATAAAATAAAAAACATAAAAAAATAAAATTGATGTCCAGTAGCGTCCACTAAAAATGGACGCTAATACTTAAGTATTAGGGTCGACTTTGAAAGTCGCCCCTAATACTTAAGTATTATGGTCGACTTTGTGGACGCTAAAGAGTATGTAGAAAAATAAAAAAATTTTAAAAAAAAATTGTTGCCCAATAGCGTCCACTAAAAGTGGACGCTAATACTTAAGTATTAGGGTCAACTTTGAAAGTCGCCCCTAATACTTAAGTATTATGGTCGATTTTGTGGACGCTAAAGAGTAGGTAGAAAAATAAATAAATAAATAAAATTGATGCCCAATAGCCTAAAGAGTAGGTAGAAAAATAAAATAAAATAAATAAAAAAATAAAATTGATGCCCAATAGCGTCCACTAAAAGTGGACGCTAATACTTAAGTATTAGGGTCGACTTTGAAAGTCGCCCCTAATACTTAAGTATTAGGATCAACTTTGTGGACGCTAAAGAGTAGGTAGAAAAATAAATAAAAAAATAAAATTGATGCCCAATAGCGTCCACTAAAAGTGGACGCTAATACTTAAGTATTAGGGTCGACTTTGAAAGTCGCCCCTAATACTTAAATATTAGGATCAACTTTGTGGACGTTAAAGAGTAGGTAGAAAAATAAAAAATAAAATAAAATTGATGCCCAATAGCGTCCACTAAAAGTGGACGCTAATACTTAAGTATTAGGGTCGACTTTGAAAGTGGACGCTAATACTTAAGTATTAGGGTCCACTTTGTGGACGCTAAAGAGCTTGTAAAAAATTATAAAAAAAAAAAGTGTAAAAAACAAATAAAACTAAAAGATTATAGGTTCAATTGAACATCTAAAAATGATAAAATGTCCTTTATATCCTCGAAACTTTTATAAAATTAAAATTAATTTTTCGTTTTAGAAAATGAAAAATTAAATTGTAAGCATTCAATTCAAGTCTAATAAAAAATGAAAAATTAGTTCGATCGAACATTCAGTTCAACTCTAAGCATTTTATATTATATTAGTGTATTAGGTATATTGATCGTGATACAATTAATAGAATTTGACCTGATTGAAAGTTCAATCGAACATCTGATAAGATCAATTCTGATCGATACTAGTACATTAGTCTGATCGATCGTAATGCGATCAAATGATCTATTAAACTCTTTGGATTTTGTATTATATTTATATATTAGTTAGATCAATAGTGACAAGTTCAAGAAAATTTCACCCTTCGAACATCGAATTTGATGCAATATCCCCCTCCATTCGGGTTTGGCGTTAAAATGTTAAATTACTATATATCTTAAAAATTTAAGCTAATAATGAATTATAAGATAAATATCACATTAATGATCTTTTATACTAAAAATTTATTAACTTTAAATTTGTTGTTAATATTTTAATAATAAAAACATATTTAATATTTGACTCATCGAACATATAATTTGATGCAATATCTCTTTCCATTAGGACTTGGCGCTAAAATGTTATTTCCCAAAAATTTACCTCCGATATATATGTCATTATTTATTTTATATAAATTATCGGATATTCGATCGATCGTGATAGGATCAAATGATCGATCAAACTTCAAACAAATTAAATGTTCGTTCAAACATCCGTTAGGTCCTACTGCATTTGTTCAATCGATCATGATAAGATCAAATGATCGATCAAATTTTAAACAATTGAAATTTAAGGTTTGATTGAATATCCGATCAATCATAATGAATTAGTTCGATTGATCGTGATAAAATCAAATGATTGAAACAATTGAAATTGAATTAATTCGATTGATTGTGATAGGATCAAATGATCGATCAAACAACGATCCTACTGAATTAATTTGATTGATCGTGATAGGATCAAATGATCAATCAAATATTCAATCAATCCTAATGAATTAGTTCGATTGATCGTGATAGGATCAAATGATTGATCAAACATCCGATCGATCCTAATGAATTAGTTCGATTGATCGTGATAGAATCAAATGTTTGATTGAACATCCGATCAATCCTAGTGAATTAGTTCGATTTATTGTGATATGATCAAATGATCAATCAAACTTGAAAAAATTGATGGTTCGATCGAACATCTGATCAATCCTAGTGAATTAGTTTGATTGACCGTGATAAGATCAATTGATCGATCCAACTGGATACAATTGAAGGTTCAATCGAACATGTGCATCTTACATGTTCAATAAATACTTGTAATTTTTATAGATTAGGTTAAAAGAAATTATTCCAATCCAGTTTGGAGAAAAATTTTGTCCATATATATATATATATGTGTGTGTGTGTGTGTGTGTGAGAGAGAGAGAGAAAACTACAAAATGATGTATATATATTAACAAATAAAAAATAGAAAAATAGAAAACTTTACTAATTATGACCCAAAAAATTAATTATTTTTTTTTTCAATAAATTTTGACTTAAAAAAAATTAATAAGCTAATATAATTGTCTTAATAAGTTCAAATAAAAAAAATTAAAAAGTGGACAATCAGTGTCAACATTATAGGTTGACGCTGATAGTATGGTTATCAGCGTCGACTTAGTCGACATTGATATAAAACTATATCAGTTTGGTACAAATTAAAAGGCGGGATCTATTGGCGCGGCGGGTGAGATTTTCGGAAAATTTTTTTTGTATCCCCCCTTTTTTCTTCTTCGCCTCTCTAACCCATTCTTCTCATGTTATCCCTTGCCTTCTGCAGTTCTGCACAATACCAGGAGAGAGAGCTAGAGCGAGAGAGAGAGAGATCGACACAAGAGAGAGAGAGAGAGTGACGGACAAACGGAGAGAGACAGATGAGACCATGAGAGAGAGAGAGAGATGCGATTCAAAGTTGCAAACGCACAACCATGTATTTTCTCCCTGTAGTTGCAGACGCACAGCCAGGTTCTCTCTCATTCGGTCTTCTTTCTCGCTCTCCTCTCTCTCTCTTTCTATATATATATATTTTGTTTTCTTAGGTTTTATTCAATTTTTTTACGTTAATCTCAGATCTGACTTTTGGTGTGTGATATGATATATATCTCTTTGTCTCTCTCACTAATGAACATTTGTCTTTCTCTAGTTGCCGAGCAAGGAAGAAAGAAGAGCTTCAGGTAAATTTTCTTCCTCTTCGTCTTCTCTTTTTGTTACTGTCCGAAATTCTCTCTCGTCGGAACCCTGTTTTCTCATGCTTTGGTTTAATTTCGAATTTTGGTGCATATTTCTGAAATTTACGCTTCATGTTGGCATACCTATGGATGATTTGAGAGTATTTTGCTAATTTTGGATTTGGGGATGAAAAATTGTAGAAGCCCGCCCCTATTTGTTTGTTGTAGAAGCCCCTAGTATATGGAATTTGAGGATTATTGGGTCAACGCTAATGGTGGGTGTTGTTTTGATTTTTGGATAATTTGTTTTATATTGAAAATAATTTTAAAAGGTTCCACTGAGAATCAAATTGAAAATTTTAATCCATCGTTCATTGCAGGTTTATGCATCTCATGGGAGTCATCCCTCTACAATAAATGGTGAGAATTTTTTCCCTCATTCTACTTGCTCTTAATTTTCTATAGGTCACCTGCATTGACATACGTTATATGGTGGCCTAACACATCATAATTCTGCTGAATATGAATAACAGAGTTGCAACATAAATTACCTTAACATTATAAGTTTTAGTATAGTACCAAAGATTATTATATGTATTGTTATAAAAATTACCTTAACTTGAAAGTATTAGTTTGGTTTTCCATTCATTGGCATTATATTAGTTCATATATTGGTTTAAAGGTTCTTTGAATTTCTTACTGGTTATAAAAATGAGTTTGTAGAACTTCAATCTTAGTGATGTTTTGTGTTTCTTTTACATCCCTTCCTATGCTCATACCATACATTCATCATGGTACATACACATTGGAAGAACTAAATATGGAGGCATTCATGAGAAGTTTGATGCAGAGCCTGTTGGTAATGAGGACAAGATGAGAAAATACCAGTTGACGTAGTTGTTCTGTCTCTCCTGTATTTCATTCATAATCAACATATCTTTTCTAGTTTCTTATGTGAGGAAAGATTGTTGGGTGAAAGGGTTTGGTTGTGTGCAATAGTTACCAATGAGTGCATCAATCAGAAGCGCATAGGCAACTCCTCCTGTTTAAGCGTGTGTATGTATACAGACACATGTTTGTGCATGGATAGGGAGAATTAAGTAAAAGCGTTAAGAAGAGAGAGAAGGCATCAGAGTTTATTTATGACATATGAAAACTCAGCTTTTAATCTTTGATTTAGGTGACAATAACTTTTCTTTTTTGACCTTTTATTGTTTGTCAGGTGGCCTCAGTCTAGTGTTCCAACTTTCAAAATTATCTCCTGCAAATGTTTACAAAAGGTCCGGATTGGTGAACAGATATCTTTAGTGAGGTTTGTTTGGCATAAAACCACAGCATTTCTTCAAAATGTGCTTATTTGAGTACTTTTTATCAATAGAATTTTATGTCTTGTGCATTCCATCTAATGTCTGCATCATTGATGATTATGATTTGCTTTGTGAACTTTGTAAAAGCTTCTGGCAATGTGCACTCAACTGTTGGTGATTGAAGTTTCAAGAAATGATTGTCATGATAGTTCATACTATATGGCTCCCTTTGCATATTAAGTTACTTTAAGTTTGACTACCTTTTAAATTCAATTTTTATTTTTTTTTATTTTTTATTTTTTATAGTCTCTTTGGATCATATGTCTTGTTCTTGCACCACATGACATATTATAATCTTTTTTTTTGGGGGATTTGTTTTCTAAGCCCATTTTTAAGCAGCAATTGTGCTTGCTAGTCAGCAGTGACCTTGCTGTGAAACAAGCGTGCAAATTTGCCAAGGAGCACGCTTTGAAGAATGGGCCCATTGTGAGTTTTTCTTCACGTGTTCTGCTATTATGTTCTTTCAAAGTTCCTTTTGGAAACTATTATTTGTAGGAACGACAAGTACTCAACAAACACCATTACTTGGGGCAGATGTAGCACAATTGAATGGTATATATGGAAAAAAAGATCATGCTCAAGATAATCTTGATCCAACTTCTTGGGATGGGCTACACAAATCCTTATCTGCTATTCTGCTAAATCTGGAACATATTTGTATATTTAGTTGTAGGATAGTAAATTGGTTCAGGTTTAGCCTGACATATGCCTGTTCAGTTTGAAAACATCTTTTTTGATTGCCCTTGCCTGATTCAACAAGATATGGTGGCCTATAACTCAATAGATTCTCTTCGTTCTCAAGTTCATATTCCCGATGTATGAGCTAAGAAATCAAATACTGGTCGATAAACTCTGTGATTAGCATCCCTTGTAAGAAGGCTTGTCATCGGTACTTCAACTTTGTTCTTGTGGCTTGGCTGCTAGAATGCAGAACATTTAATTTGTTAGGAGTTGTGGACTCTGTTGAATATCTTTTACCTGATCTTGATTGAGGTTTGAAGGGAGGTGATGCCAATTATTTATGCCAGTAGAATTTATTTCCTTGAAAGATAATTTGGGAAGCTACTAAAGAGCCAAAAATTCTGCAGCCTCTATGTTTAGAGCGATATATGTTAGAAATATTGTGGTTAGGAGTTAGCTGATATATGTTACTGATACTAGTGTTTCCTGGGTCTGCGATCGATCGCACTCGAACGCAAAATATAAAAAACCTACTGTTTCGTGATCGAGCGCAAAATGTTGAAAATCCACTGGTACTGCGATCGATCGCACTCCAATTGCGATCGATCGTAAAAGGTCAAAAACCTATTGGTACTGCGATCGATCGCACACGATTGTGCGATTGATCGCACATGATTGTGCGATCGATCGCAGATTTTTTTTTTTTTTTTTTAATTTTTTTTTTTTAGGACCATTAGGGTCCACTTTGTGGACGCTAATGGTTAGCTATCAGCGTCCACTTTGGTTTGGATGCTGATAGTTAATTTTTTTTTTTTAAATTTTTTTTAGGACCATTAGGGTCCACTTTGTGGACGCTAATGGTTAACTATCAGCGTTCTCTTCGAGTGGACGCTAATGGTTGACTATTAGCGTCGATTATGATTTCCGTTTACATCACCTTTAGGGTCAAAACATTACGACTTTTAGGGTCGATAAAGTGGACGCTAAAAGTGATCGTTAGAGTCGACTTTAAGTGGACGCTGATAGTTAATTTTTTTAGGACCATTAGTGTCCACTTTGTGGACGCTAATGGTTAACTATTAGCGTCCATTTTGGTTTGGACGCTGATCGTTAATTTTTTTTAAAATTTTTTTTAGGACCATTAGGGTCCACTTTGTGGACGCTAATGGTTAACTATTAGTGTCCACTTTGAGTGGACGCTAATTGTTAATTATTAGCGTCGACTATGGCTTCCGTTTACATCACCTTTAGGGTTAAAACATTGCGACTTTTAGGGTCGATAAAGTGGATGCTAAAAGTAATTATTAGGGTCTACTTTAAGTGGACGCTGATAATCACACATTTGATCATTAGGGTCGGACTATTAGCGTCGACACCTTTAGGGTCCAAAAGTTGACGATGTTGTCAACAGCGTCCACTTTAGGACTTTTAGGGTCGACTCGAAGTCGCCCCTAAAGACCTAAATTCTTGTAGTGATGAGACCAAAATTTGAATGATGTTTGATATTTCATGCAAAATGCAGAGTTCAGAAAGATCAAACAAATTGTAACATTCATAACCTCAAACCACATCTGAAGTGGTGCTCAAAAAGCCTAAAAATGCAAATTGTAGCTACCAAGGTTTTAGCGCAGCAATTTTTTTTTATTATTAAAAAAAAACAAAAATAATTTGGACAAGTTTAAATTACACAAATCCAACAAAAATATGGATTCACATGAAATTTTACTTAAAAGGACTAATAAGATAAGTAAATGGTTCTAATTATCAAAGCCTTCAAGAAACTTAATTAATTAGCGGTTATTAATGTTAAATTACCAGTTATCCCAAAAGCTTAAGCTGATAGGAATAAGTAAATTTAATCACTTAATCATTACTTTAACACTCTCTCACGTGTGGGCTCAAAACTCCATTTTAATAGGTGAGGCCCAACACGTGGAATATTTAATTTAAATGGGGTGATTTGACGGAGTCAATGGACTTTTAGCTCTGATAGCATGTTAAATTACTAATTATCCCAAAAGTTTAAGCTGATAGGAAGAGGTAAATTTAATCACTTAATCATTACTTTAACTATTAAAAGTTATTAAAAAATAGATAATTATTCCTGAGATTTGCTTTCTGCCTACTAGTTCTAAATTACTACTTATTCTGAAAGCTTATGTTGATAAAAAATAATAAATTGCATTATTTAAATTAATATTTCAATACTCCCCTTCATGAGCGAGCTTAAACTCGATTGCTTAACATGTGAAATATTGAATTAAAACGGGAGATGAATGACAAAAACAATATTTGAGCTTAAATCACCACTTACCCAAGATATTCTAACAACTAGCCTACTCTATCCTATAAAAGCATGGAAGTAGTAAATATGAAAATTATTAAATTCAAATCATTAGCTATAGATATTGATGTTCTCACCACTCCAAGCTTGGCTTATTCTGTGGGAACCTCCCTATTCCTATATTTGATATGTAGTCGTCGTATGATGTGGCTGACAAGCCAGTTGGGACAATAGAGACGTTAATGTGGTTTTCAAGCTTCACTTCAACCATTTTCCACTTCTTCTCACCCTTTTGGTCCGTAACCTGTATGCAGAATTCTCACTACTTAGAAAAGTTGCCATAGATGAAATATCTTTTAAAAAATCAGACATAAATTACATCAATATAGTGTCTAAGGTATAGAAATTTCTTCCAATTAAGATGGGTTGTAGGAGACCCAACCTCCAAAAATTATGACGTGTTCACACATTTTTTTTAATAGTATGTTGTTCTCACATGCTTTTTTAATAGCATTTACAAGAAAGCATGTGCTTCTCATATACTTAAAGGACACATTTCACTTTTTAGATGTTGGATTATAAGAGCTCCTACAACCCAGCTTGTAGGAAATTTATGTCTGTCTCTAAAAGTCTCATATATATGTCTCTTAGCACGTGAGAATGGCATGTTGTATCGTTACAAATTTCGTACAAATTGGTTTGTAGGAATTCGTGTGAACCAGTTTCTAAAAGTTTCAGGTATCCCTTGAGCATATGAGAAACTGAGAATTACATGTTATTAAAAAAAAATGTGATTCACACATGTTAAGAGACACATGCATGTCAATTTTAGAAACTGTGTTAGAGGTATTTTCCTACAACTTAATTTGTAGGAAATTTGTAACCATGATAAATGCAGTTCTCATGTGCTAAAATGACACACGACACTTTTAAAGATTGATTTGAGGAATTCTTACTAAAAAATAGTTGAGATTAAGATAGTAATAAAAGAGAGTGAGAGCACCATGACTGATGAGAATCGTGGATTGATGGGGAGACACATTCTGGAGCAATGACATGGTGTGGACGAGGTTGATGGGAACCTTAGATTCAAGAACACCAATAATAGATATATATATTGAAAAACTCTAAACAGATAAATATCACAGTTTATGCAGAATTAATAGATATTTATCAAAGCAAACAATCACCAAAATATAAATAATCACACACAAGGATTTTGGTGACGAAGAGGAAACCTTTTAGAAACTGACCTAAAAGTAAAACCTCTCCAGGGTAGCCAAACCCAAGAAATCACTATCAAAAGATTATCCAGAGATTACAGACACTAGGAACACTTATAACCCTTTGTAAGACCTTGACTCTGTAAGATCGACAAGCATACAACTCGTCTCCTTACTCACAATCTTTTTCAACGTAATTCTCCTTTACCGGACACTTTCGATGGACTTTTCAACTATAAATTTATCAAAGGAATAACTAAAACTCTAAGAGATTCAATTTAACGCTTACCACATATGATCTCTCTTAGCATAGCCTCCAACGAACTCTCTGGGGGCGAAAATTCGTACCTTTCTCTTTTCTATAATGATGTATATATATCAGTATATCAAACTCTAGACCTAGGCCCACTAAAAACACACTTTTGGGCATAATAGGTACAGGGTGTTCAGACAGGTTAATGGGCTGTCCGGACAGGGCCTTGCGGAGCAAAAATAGAGTTTCTTAAAAGCCTGTTCAGACAGCCTAGCATCGTGTTTGGACATGGCTTACAGTGGGGAGAAAATAGCATTCTGGAAATGTTGTCCAGTCTTGATCAATAGTTCTAATTGTTGGACGTTCGTGGTCTGATTGAACTGAAACTTTGCAAAAACGTTCATGACACATGAATCTACATTATGAACGGTGGAGATTGGATTCTAAGCATTCTATATCAGTGTTTGAGCCTGTTCACAGTAGCCTTTGCATTTTGGAACTGAATTAAACCAACACAAGAACTAACAGACTCCCCATTTGGCAATTCGGTGACAAAACCAAAATGCTGAACCAATCCCATCATCTTCCCATATTTACTCCCCTTTTTTGTCACAGAATGACAAAAGGTCTTCATGTTTCGTGAAATACTTCACAAAATACATCAAGGCATATGTAGAACAAGAATACATAAATAAAACTCAAGATAAAAAAATGACGTAGAATGCAATATCATAAAGAAACATCAGCAAAACTCTCCCTCAATGTATGACTCAATTATCAACAAGAAACTGGAAAAGCAAAACATGTTTCTCCCCCTCAAAAGTCAAATGAACACACATGATATACACATCAATGACTCATGTATTGCACAATGAATATTCCAAACATGCTCCAAATATGCAAAATATACATGAGATTAGAAATGGCAAGAAACTCATATTGCTTAACCCAAGCAAAGAAAAAATGTTCCATTCAACCCATGCTTGTATGGTGTGTGTGTGTAAGTTATCCAAAGAGAAAAATTTTTAACTTACAAAATGAGGAGAAAGTTTCACCACCATGAAGTTTTGACAAGTATATTAAATCAAAAGTCAAACCTTATCATACTAAGGCCTAGCCACTCTCATCCTATACATTTCTCTTTGTAAAACATTTTGCACAAGTTTGACACAATGAAATAAATTCCTTTTGGAATATGATCTTTTGATTTAATTTGTTTCACTATTTTGTTTATTTTTCTCTTTGAGAAAGTGTCCTTAAACTTTTAGTGCTTATCACAAAAGAGAAAGCATGAATTTTTAAGCCCTAGGTTTAAATAGCATATGATCAATTTGAAAAATATGACTAGTCAAAAACCTCATATGGTTACCTAATAGACCTCACAAATAAAGTGAAACAAAACCTCAATTTAAGCTTAAATGTGCACAAGAGATAAAACATAGGCAAAATGTACCACATAAGCTCAGGCTTTAGATAACCACAAAAGTAAGGCCATTGACACAAATTTTCATCTCATGCATATTAAGAACATTCCAAGACGCAAGGAATTAAATCTATAAAAAGTATCATGAGAAATTAATGGACTATCTAGGTGCATAAGACAAAAGAAAAAAAAGAAAACAATCAAAGTAACATATTTTTGTCTTTTTGAAATTTTTTACAAAAGAAATGCACACGAACGAAAACAAATGCAAAACAAACAAAAATGCAATGCATAAAGAAAAAAAAAAAAACATGTTTGAATTGAGATTACAACAGGCTATACATGAATGTCCTTTAACATTAAACTTTCATCATATCTTATAGGCCCCACTACAAAATAATGATTTGGTTTAATAACTACTTCTAAGTCTTTACAAGACATTACACATTCATGAACATTTGATTAGCAAGTAGACAAAAATCTTGGTGGTCCGCACACAACATCTCATCTATAAGCTTTTCAAAGATCATGATATATGAATTTCTTGAAAACTCCTTTATGAATATGCCTCAAAACAAGAATCTCAAAACAACCATGTATACACTCTTCATACAAAAAGTGTAACAAAAAAAAAAAATGCAATATAAACAGGAAAGCAAAAACAAAAAAATGCAAAGCAAAGAAAAATAACATGCTCTAGGATTTTCAAAAATAAGCAAAACAATCATTCCTAGGCATGTTATTTACTCACCTAAAGTTAGGTGAGATCACTACCACTCCCCCTCAATTGGTGAATGGTATAATCCTTCCTAACCCAAACCTTCTTGAAAGAAGGTGTAGAGACGTGAACATTTTCAATCTTGTCTAATCTAGACAAACCTCCCATCATCATTGTGCATAACCCCAAAGGTTCTTTCCTAAAAACAGAATTTTTATTTTTATGCACATGAGGTTTCAATTTAAAATAGTTGGGTCGAATGTGACCAACTTTTTCACAATGATGACAAGTAGGGATAAACCTTTTAGGAGGTAGATTCTCAGGAGGATGGACGACTCTATACTTGGGGTAAGATACACAAGGTTCAATATGAATTTTCTTAACTTTCTTACATTGTGAAGTCGAGACAGTTGCTGTTTTTATTTTAACCAAAGAGTCTTCTACTTTTTTTTTTATTTAACAAATATTATCTCGAAAGTAGAATCATTGTTACAAGACAAAGCAACATGACAATCAAAACTTAAATCAGATTTATCACAATCAGAATTCTGAGTATGCAACATATTCTCAAGGGAATTGCTAGGGAATTTTTTTCAATTGAGTTTCTGACTCTTTTAATTTATTCTCTAACAAATCTACTTTAGAACGTAAAACAAGATTTTCATATTTTAAAGAATAAATTAAAGCATGTGATTCAGACAATTTAGTAACAATAGATTCTTTCACATGTTTAAGATCTTGAAAATCCTCTAAACAATTTGTGTATTGATGTCTCAAAAGAGTGAATTTTTCCAACAAATTGTTGAAGGAGTTTATAAGATCATATTCCCCTTGAGAAGTATTCATAGCAAATAGGAGTCAACATATCTCACTTAGGAATTTAATCCAAACAGAGTGAACCCTATCTGATACCAATTGAAAAACTCTAAACAGATAAATATCACAGTTTATGCGGAATTACCAGATATTTATCAAAGCAAACAATCACCAAAATATAAATAATCACACACAAGGATTTTGGTGACGAAAATGAAACCATTTAGAAACCGATCTAAAAGTAAAACCTCTTCGGGGTAGCCAAACCCAGGAAATCACTATCAAAAGATTATCCATAAATTACAGATACTAGGAAAACTTACAACCCTTTGCAAGACCTTGGCTCTATAAGATCGACAAGCCTACAACTCGTCTCCTTGCTCACAATCTTTTTTAACGTGATTCTCTTTTACCGGACACTCCCGATAGACTTCTCAACTATAGATTTATCAAATGAATAACTAAAACTCTAAGAGATTCAATTTAACGCTCACCACATATGATTTCTCTTAGCACAGCCTCCGACGAACTCTTTGAGGGCGAAAATTCGTACCCCTCTCTTCTATAATGATGTATATATATCAGTACATCAAACCATAGACTTAGGCCCACTAAAAACACGTTTTTGGGCATAATAGGTACAAGGTGTCCTGATAGGTTAATGGGCTGTCCGGACAGGGCCTTGCAAAGCAAAAATAGAGTTTCTGGAAAGCCTGTCTGGACAGCCTAGCATCGTGTCCGGACATGACCTGCAGTGGGGAGAAAACAGCATTCTGAAAATACTGTCCAGTCTTGATCAACAACTCCAATCGATGGGCGTTTGTAATCCGATTGAGCTGAAATTTTGCAGGGACGTTCATGACACATGAATCTACATTATGAACGGTAGAGATTGGATTATGAGCATTCTATATCAGTGTTTGAGTTTATAAACATTAACTTTTACATTTTGGAACTGAATTAAGCAAACATAAGAACTAACATATATAGTACTGCAGAGCTGTCGAAGTAGTGTCCATAGGGGCTCACCGGCTCTAATCCTTCCTTGAAGTTGAAGTTCTCCATAATGTTGTGTGTTTCCAAGCTCAATTAATTCTTTGCTCGCTCGTGAGTCTTGACTCAGAAAATAGGTAAACTTCAAAGTTGTGGGATACTTCCAAGTTATTTTCACCCACCCACAATAAATGCAGTTTGAATCTGATAGACAATATATATGAAATGGTGTCCCACTTAGAAGAGTAGCTTATAAGTAAGCCTAAAGTCGTCTCAATTCAAGGGTTCGTAAATCTATATTTGAGCATGAAGTGATTGTGGGCCACGGTGTTGGGCAAGTACACAAAGTGGCTCATCTCCTTGGAAGAGTACCCCGTTATTAAAAAAAAAAAAAAAATGTAAAGCGACAACAATATTTTTGTAAGTAGTTGCTAGTCACTCTTCCCAATTCATAAGATTATTGGAAGTGTTCATAATACATGCCAAATAACAATTCAAGAGGGACAAACACATAGGTTTGTCATGATAATTATTAAAACCAAACTACATGATGTGCATATACTACAGGGCGGCCTTCAAATTAAATTTTTTCTGTGTAGGAACCTCATCTGCAGCTTTGAGCATCATCTGAAAGGCGTTTTCCACGCATGACTTGAACTTTTGGGGATCTAAGAATCCTTTTTGTGTCCCAGCGGTAACCCTCAGATTTCCCATGTAACTTACTATTGTTATAGTAAGATTCTGCAAACCCATATTGAAAAAAAAAAAAAAGAAAAAAAAAAAGAAGAAAAGAACAAACAAACAGAAATACTTGTTATTATGAATCCAACAAAAAGCAATGAGTTTTACAAGTAGTCATCAAAAATGGGGGAAAAAAAATCATAGAATTAAAAAGTTTTGCGCATAAATAATAAAATTTAACAACGAAGAGGACCAAAAATAAAAATTTAACACCAAAGATTTAAGTAAGTGTAACACTAATTAATATTGAAGCTAGTCCGTCAATACATATTATGATTTACAAAGTTGTAGTTTTTTTTTTTTTTTTTTTTTTTTTTGTAGTTGA
This sequence comes from Corylus avellana, assembly GCF_965113065.1. NCBI lineage: Eukaryota > Viridiplantae > Streptophyta > Magnoliopsida > Fagales > Betulaceae > Corylus > Corylus avellana. The sequence goes on from NC_142494.1 coordinate 7,685,429, forward strand.
TACTTGGTATGCATTTTCAATTACCAATGAAAACACTTATCTTAATTATAAAAGGAAGTTGATCTGGTTACCACAAAATAAAAAATAAATGAAAGGAAGCTAAATGGTAATGTTATTATTATTATTATTATTATTATTATTATAAGTTATAAGGGATATGACATGTTGATAGTTATCTATTTCAGTTAAGAGTTTGAGTCTGTAATGTTAGGGTGCAAAGTCTAATTGTCGTAAGAATCTAGATGTCACTAAGGTGTTTACTCGAACTAGGAGTTATCTCGAAAGAATTTTGAGAGTTTATCTCCAATTCTATGTCATTGTAATATTTCCATACAGATGAGTGAATGATTAATAAAATAAACCAAAATTAATCTCAAACCACGTGTTTGTAAAATGTTTAGTTTCTCTCAAAATCTAAAAAGTTTAGGTTCTCCTAGAATCTAAAAATCTAGGCTATCTTAGAACCTAAAAATCTATCCCATTACATGTTTAGCTCAAGTGTTGTAAAAAAATGTAGAGAAGAGTATTATTTTTGACTAATGGTTCATATTTAATTTTATTTTCTCTTTCTTTCATGAAAATTTTAAAATTCAATCTAAGCCATCACAAAAATTATAGGAGATATGCAAAACTAAAGCTATATTAATGAATCATGAGAAAAAGTACAAATTAAATCAAATGCCCTCTTTATTGGATAATAATTCAAATAAGTAACTTTTAAATAAAAATATGCCACAAATTATGCATTCCTATATATGAGAAGGTGGCCACGAACTAATTAATGTTGATTTTTATTTTTATTAAAAGTTCCAAATTATCACAAAATAAAAGGACTAATTGTGTTGTATGAGTACAATAATATTACTTGAGCTAAACCAGGTGTCATAAAATAAAAGCCTTTAAGCGGATGATTAGCCATAGTCACTTGTTCCACTGGCCCAATCATGTTTGAGATTGTCATACTGGAGTTCCTCAGTATCCCATGGACATATTTAGCAGCCGCCTGCAATACCCGACACGCCCAAATTATGAGAAATTTCTAATATTACAATTCAAAAATAAAATTCATTGCAATTTTTACTTTTTATTTATTTATTTATTTTGGACACAAAAATTTGATTAGGTACTATTATGTTGCTTTGCAATTTTTTTGAAGAACCTAGTTTCGAAATTTCACATAGCTTTAGCATATCACAACTTGCCTAAAATTAATAAACCTAGCTATTTGGTCTACAATTTTTTAAAGGTATTTTTTTTTCTAAGCAATTTTGATTTTTTTTCCCTGAGAGTACAAATAAGGAACACGAGAAGGGATGAAAATTATACAACAAAACACATATGGAAAAAGGGTTGTGCAACCCAACAATAAGCTCTGATATAACCTACTCAGTGCATATAAACAGAAACATATTGTGAGTGATAAGATCATGCATGTACCTCAGGGCCTCTAAGTTTCTTGACAATGTCCAAAAGCCTATCAGTGAGATAAACACCTAATGAGGTTCTTCTCTTCTTGATTATCTTTTGTGCTTCCAACACATACTCAAGTGGGTTTGAGAATTTAGGATCTTTAAACTTTGGTATTGGTACATGCAAGAAGGCGATTCGGTTCCCCCATGGTGCGTCTGAGTCTCTCCCCATCTCCTTGATTGATTTATAGTTCCTAACTTTCCTAGTGTTGAGCAACACCAATGCTGTAGAATCTGCATCGCTTGATTTATGGGTAATCTCTTGCATGCATAACCGGGTGCCATAGAAGATTATCCCAACAATTATATCATTCACCGTCTGCACTTTAGAAAATAAAATTCAAATGAAACAATCCATCAACGAAAGTATATACTCTAAGCATCGATTTAGCTGAAACTAGCCAAAGTTAATTAGGAACTATTGTTATATATGTCTATTGAATGTTAGCAAGCACGCAACTGTTAGATGTACAAACTTTAAATTCCTAACATGAAATTGAGATAATTCTTGTCCTGAAACTATGACCTTTCCCAACTTGCCCAAGCCCATGATTATCTTTTGTGACTTTAATACGGTTTCCTAATTTTGATAGAATTAATTAATGTAACTGAGGATGCCTAGACACATTTATTTCACAGCCCGTATAATGTTAATAGAGAATCACTATGTTGCAAATAATAGTATGTGAACTTGGAGACCAAGAACTTAGGAGGGAGGTTATATTCAAGTTTCCATGAAAATGGTGATGAATGGTTTAAGTATTGAAACTATTCATTCGTGTTCAACGGTGAAATCAAATTAAGAAACAAAACGTTTCCTTCGAAAAGTGTTAGAAATATTCCTTCGAAAAGTGAGAGCGCACATAATTTCAACATCAAACCAAAATTGGAACGATATGATGCTTGATATTTCATGCAAAAGGTCAAAAAGGTTAAACATATTGTAACATATGAAACCTCAAATCACGTCTGAAGTGGAGCTTAAAAATAAAAAGTTTAAAATAAATCCAACCAATTTTTATTTTATTTTATTTTTTAAAAAAAAGTTAAATTGGACAAGTTTAAATTACATAAATCCAACCAAAAAATATGACTTTAACATGCAATTATAGGTAAAAACAACTAATAAGATAAGCAAATCGTTCTAATTATCTAAGCCTTCAAGAAACGTGTCAGCTAGAAGTTAATAAAAAAGTACATAATTTTTTTTTTTTTCTAATTTAAAAAAAAAAAGTACATAATTAATCATGAGATTTGCTTTCTTTTGCTTATTAATTTAAATCATAACTTATTTCAAAAGCTTAAACGGATATAATAGGGTTGACTTTATTATTTAAATTAATATTTTAACACTCATTTTATGTGTGAGCTTAAACTTAATCTCCTAACACGTGAAATATTTAATTGAAATGAGAGATGAATGACGGAAATGGTGTTTGGAAACTATATCTGATAAACTAATTATGAAAATTATGAAATTCAAATCATTAATTAACAAATATAGTTTGATCTTCTCACCACTCCAAGCTTGGTCTTAATGTGTTTCATACGATCAAGAGAGAACGTCATGCTTGATAACGTGAGTGGCAAAAATCGGGCTCTTTCATCCCCAGCCCTTATCGGCGTTATATCATCTTCAACCAAAGTGCTCTTCAAAAAGCTCCATCCAAAATCTGATGCAGTGTTAAAGACCAAGGAAAAGAGTTGAGGCACTCTCGCCCAAGCACTTTTGTTGCCACTTTGTGCTTCTGTGCTCCGGCGTGAAGGCAATGTGAGCGGAAGTGAAGGATTGTCAGCCCTTTGCACGCAAGAAAGAAATGCACTCATGACTGAGTAGCCATCGCCAAGCGCATGGTGGACCTTGATTATGAGACTGGCAGCTGCATTGCTTGTTGGATGGTTAAATATATGAACTTCCCACATCGGTTTATCTTGTGGGAACTTCTCCATTCCAATATTTGATATGCAGTCGTCAAGATGTTCATCGTATGCTGTGACTGACAAGCCAGTTGGGATAAATGGGACGTTAACATGGTCTTCAAGCTTCACTTCAACCATTTTCCATTTTTTCTCACCCTTTTCATTTGTAACCTGCATACAGAATCCTCACTACTTAGAAAAGTTGTCATAACTAAAATATATTTTTTTAAAAAAATAGGACATAAATTCCTTTAACATAGTCTCTAAACTATATAAATTTTCTACAAATTAGATTGTATGGGACACAACCTCTAAATATTTCTGTCATTTTTTAATAACATGTGCTTCTCACATGCTAAAGCGACGAATAACACTTTTAAAGACCGGGTTTGAGGAATTCATACAACTCAGTTTGTAAGAAATTTTACATAGTAAAAAATAATGATCATTGAGATGAAGATAGTAATAAGAGAGAGTGAGGGCACCATGATTGAGGAGAAGCGTGGATGGATGGGGAGGAAAACATTCTCGAGCCATGACACGGCATGGACAAGGTTGATGGGAATCTCATATTCAAAAACACAAATAATAGATACACATAGTTCAGAGCTGTCGAAGTAGTGTCCATAGGGACTCACTGGCTCTAATCCTTCCCTGAAGTTCTCCATAATGGTTTGTGGTTTCAAAGCTTCAATTACAAAAATAGGTAAACTTCTAAGTTGTGGGAGTCCAAGTGAAGAGACCCTCACCTATTTAAAGCCAAGAATTAATTTCCACCCAACACATTAAATGCAAATTGAATGTAATATAGCAGCCAATGTGATAAACGTTTGTGAATACAAGTCACGAGCCTGAATACCATATATCAAATAGGGTTTCACTTCAATTATTTGATGTGATGTGTCAAGCACTTGCTTATGGTTTTTTGGTACAAAAATGTATTCCCACAAAAATGTCTCACCTTGAAATTTATGTCTCCCAACCAGCCGTTGGACATGGAATGAGATTCTTTTTAATTCAAATGAACTGGATAATATCTAGTTATACTTCAAAACCTAATAACAATCCCCAATTAATTGGATGCCTGACAAGTTTAAAACAAAGGAAAAATATGAAAAAACTCCATCAATGCATCGGGTATTATAAGGGATATAATAAAAAATTCAAAAGCTAACAACAATCCCCAACTTTTAATGGCCTGCAAGCCACCCCTAGCCAGTGAGGCGGTCACCCCCGACCATCTCATATGTGGCCAACGAGCCACTCAAAGGTGGCTTATTGTTTTAGTTTTTTATTTAGTTTTTAAAAGCGTAAGAGTATTATAGAAATATAATAAAAATGTGGCATTTTTGATACGCTTTGGTACGTAGTGTGATATATCACTTTAGCACATTTTAAACTTCATGGAGCTATTTCAAAAACAACGGTTAGTTCATGCGGCTTTTTAACATTTTTCCTTTTAAAACAACTATACACTTTCATAAATTAAAAAGGAATATATATTTTAGTCCCCTGAATTACTACTACATTTTCATTTACATCCTTAAACTTTAAAAAGTGGCATCGGGGCCCCTTGAATTACCACCGTATGTTAAATTATACATTTTTACATTTTTTACCCAAAAACCCATGAAGTTATTAAAAAAAAAAAAAAAAATTAAGGGAGCTAATATGAAAAAGGTCACCTTTTTTGATATTTTAATTTTTTCTCCCTTTTCGTTTAATTTTTTAATAATTTTATTTTATTTTTTAAATGCTAATTTTTTAATAACTTCGAGGGTATTTTGGAGAAAAATAAAAAAGTGTTTAATTTGACACGTGGTGATAGTTCAAGGGGCCTCAATATTACTTTTTAAAGTTTGAAAGCATAAACAAAAATGTGGTCATAATTTAAGAGTTTAAAATATATTTTTTCCCTTAAAAAAGGTTAAAACAATATTTGTACCACATGATAATATCCCACCTTAGATTACCAAATTGCGACATTTTCACTACATTGACCAATATAAATTTGTAAGGTCTCCTTAAATTTTGATATTAAAAAATAATGGTAAATATTATATTTTTATTCGACAATATTGATGTAATACTGTCAACTAACAATAGGCTTAATAATTTTTAATAACTTTTTTTTTTTTTTTAGTTGTTATTATTATTTTTTTTTATAAATATCTCAATGTTTTTCTACGCAATACCAAGAAAATTCAAAATGGAAAAATGGCACTATAAAACTGAATAGGAAATAATTTTTCTCAGATTCAAAAACACCAATAATAGATACACATAGTTCAGAGCTGTTGAAGTAGTGTCCATAGGGACTCACTGGCTCTAATCCTTCCCTGAAGTTCTCCATAATGGTCTGTGTTTTCAAAGCTTCAATTACAAAAAAGGCAAACCTCTAAGTTGTGGGAGTCCAGGTTGGATGGAGATCCCCGGCAATAGTGGGAAAATTGGCCGCAAATTTTTTTTGAAATCCTGACCATCCATTTTCATCTAACAGTGACCATTCCGCCACGTGTCTCAGTTAATATAAAATAATAAAATATTATTATTTTTTTAAAAATAAATATAAAATTAAATAATAAAAAATAAAAATAATTATTAAAAAAAATGGGGTGGCCGGAGCCATCCCATGGTCCCAGGGGGTGGTTCGGCCACCCCCAACCAATTTATGGGTTTGGCCACCACCCCTGAGGCCATGGGGGTGGCTCCGACCACCCCCAATCGGCCCTTGGGGGTGGCTTCGCTGAACTGGGGTGGTCGGCCACCCCATATTTTTTAATAACTATTTTTATTTTTTATTATTTGATTTTATATTTATCTTTTAAGAAATAATAATATTTTATTATTTTATATTGAGTGGGACATGTGGCAAAATGGTGGCTGTTGGATGAAAATAAATTATCAGGATTTCAAAAAAAATTGGTGGGCAATTTTCCCACTATTACCAGGGATCTCAATCCGTCCAGGTTAGGAGATCCTTACCTATTTAAAGCAATGAATTTGCACCTACCCACAATAAATGCAGACTCAATCTGATATAGCCGCCTTAAAAGAGAAATACTATGATTTCTTATGGTTTTTTCATGTATTTTCTTGATTCTACGTTAATATTATTTTCTAAAATAAAATGAGGGACTACTGTGACTATTTTTTTTTTTCTATTTTTTTAGAAAACAATATCTACGTAGAATAAAGAGAATACATAGAGCAACTATAGCATTCCTCTATATGAAATGGTGTCCCACCTCATTAAATGCCAATGTGATAAAGGTTGTTGCTTCAAAGAAAATAAATAAATGTGATAAACATTGTGAATACCATATCAAGTAGGGTCTCAGAGAGAGAGAGAGAGAGAGAAAAAAAAAAAAAAAAAAAAAAAAAAAAAAGGTGAAGAAAAAGAGAAGAAAGAGAAAAGGAGAAAAAAAGAAAGAAAAAAGAAGAGAGAAAAAAGAGAAGAAGAAAAAGTAGGGTCTCACCATCGTGATTCGACCATCTACAAGTCACGAGCTTGAATACCATATATCAAGTGGGATTAACCATTAATGTCAACTTGCCTAACCAAATTTTCATATAGTTTTATGTTGTAAATACCATATGAAATAGATTTTCCTTTCATTTATTTGATGTATTGTGCCAACCAAGTTGTTTATGATTTTATGGTACAAAAATGTATTTCCACAAAAAATTAGATTAAAAAACTAATAACATAACCTCTTACTTCGATTTCTTGGTAGTTTAAAATAATTATACATTTTCACGCATTTAAAAATTTAAAACGACATTTAAAAAATCTTTACATTCGGGTAGCCATATTGCTTAAAGTTTTGACTAATTGCTACCATTTAGCAGTGTAGCTCAACGATACATAAGTTAAATTAATGAGAAAAAAAAAATAGTATAATCTTTTTTCTTTGGGAATAGTTAAAATAGATTTTAAAAAATAAATATTTTAAATAGAATAGTTGAAGTGAATACCTAAAATATTGAGTCGATTGTAGGTAATTTTAAAAGGTAAATAGTTAATTTTTTTTTTTAAAAAAAAAATTGTATTCTTCAACTATATTATAAATTAAATATTTGCTTAGTGGAATATGAATGCACTAAATAGTAAATGAGAGTTGCTTCTATGGAGTTGTAGCACAAACCCACTATTTTGTGCAATTAAATGAGAGATTGAGACATCTGCTTAGTATAACTTAAGACAAAAAAAATAATTAACACACCATATCACATCCAAAAATGTGATGTGAGATTTTTTAATTTTTAGTAAAATTTGATGTAATCTGGTGTACTTATTTTCTTTTCCTAAATTATACCAAGTTATAGTGTCAATTTTTCATTGAATAGCATAAAAGAAAAAAAAAAGAAAAAAAAAAAGAAGGGTTTATACCACAATCACATAGAAGTTATTGTCATAGTTAAATATCATATCAAATCGTGCCTCACCTTGTCAAGTATCAAGCACGCCGTTTATGATTTGACGGTTTGCAAGACAATTGGATGAACGTTGGTAAATATCAGATCAAGTAGTGTCTAACCTTGAATAAAAACAATAAATAAATAAAAAAGGGTAGTGTCTCGTCTTATTAAGTGTCAAATGCCCTTTAAATGATTTCATATTTGTTGACCAACTTGCACGTTGCTCAGTCTCTTAATGAAAAAAAAAAAAAAAAAAGAGTTTAAGGGGTTTTAAAATATAAATTAAATGATTAGATTATTATTTTTTTTATAAGTTTAAGTTTTTAAGAAAATTGATGATTTAATATGGTATCAAAAGTTAGAAATTTTGAGTTCAAACTTTCAGAACCCATTCATGAAAAATGAGTTTAAGCTCACTCGTGAGGGAAAGTGTTAGAATATAAATTAAATAATTAAATTTATATTTTTCTATGCTTAAGCTTTAAAAAAAATGATGATTTAAAATAAAAGAAGTCGTCTGAATAGAGAATCCGAGACGTGTTCAAATAGCCAAACTCCATTACGACTCTATTTCAATTGGCCACCCAATCACTTAAAATTCAAACCATGAATTATGAGGCACATTATACAATCATCATTTTTAAAAAAATTCAATAAATTAACTCTTAGATTTGTCAACTCTACACAAATTCAGTGACAAATTTCTCATTCTCATAAATTATAGAAAATTCCGACCCCATGAATCATCGACACTACATGTTTTACTTCAATTATTTGATGTGATTTACCAAGCACGCTGCTTTTTTTTTTTATGATTCGATGGTACAAAAATGTATTTCCACAAAATATGGTTCAAAAGTTAATAACAACCCCCAACTTCGAAGCCAAGGGTAGTTTAAAACAATTTTACATTTTCATACATTTCAAAAAAGTTAAAAAATATTTGTACCAGACATGACAATATCCCACCTTAGATTATTAAAATGCTACATTTTCACAACATTGACCAACATAAATTTGTAACGTCTCCTTAAATTTTGATATTAAAAAATAATGGTAGATATATTATATTTTTATCTGACAGTATAGATATGACACTGTCAACTAACAATTGACTTAATCATTGTTAAATACAAAATAAAAAGATCTCTCTCTTCTTTTTCTCTTCTTTTTTTTTTTTTTTTTTAAAAAAAAAAAAAAAAAAAAAACGTAATACCAAGAAATTCAAAATGGGAGAAATCACACTCTAGGGCTAAATAGGAGAGAATGATTCTTAGCCAAGACTCACATTAGCCAAGGAATGGGACATGAATGAATTCTTAAGCACCATGAGATCATATTTTAGTCTGCAATTGCCTAAATGAGGTACCTTTGTAAGTTTCGTACAAGATCCATTTTCTCCTATTCAACTCTATAGTGTCATTTCTTCCATTTCCAATTCTCTTAGAATTGCCTAAAATAAAAAATAAATAATAATAGTTAATTAAGTGTAGCACATCAACACTTTTAAATAAAATATAATATCTAACGTTACTCTAAAACTAAATTAATTAAGAAAAAATATAAATTAATCTCTATTGTTTACCTTATTTACGTACAATTAGCTGCATATGGTATCAAAATTAACTTAGAAGTCCCTCAAATTTGACAAAAAAATAATTTACTCCTCACACTCAAATTTTACCTATGAAATTAACAAATTTTGATTGTATGACATTTAAGAACTAACAAAAAATGCAACTTTTCACATGAAGATTTAACAGCTCCGAACATATGCCGACCAAAATACCCACGTGAACAAACCCATTCCAATAAAAACTAAGCAAGTGCTAGAATACAAAGATAAAAGCCAAAACAAATACAAACTTTTCAACAAAAACTAGTCAGCAGCCACTCAAGTTGTCTCATTTCCAAGGTTACGTAAGTTTATATTTCAACATGAAGTGACATTGGGCCTCCAATTTCTAGTTTGGCATATCCTAGTAATGGTAGCCATGGAACCAAGGGACACCATATCTCCTGACGGATTGAGATGTCCAACATTATATTCATATAGGACGTATCTATTTCGATATGTACTTGGACCCCCTCAGATTTATTTGTAAAGATGTGGGCTATATACATTCTTTCGCAATAATTTAGGCAACAAATTGTTGAAAATCATAATTCCTGATGTGAAGTGTCTCATTTGACTGCTACACACGTGGATGTATATGTCACCATACACTTTTCTAGAGTGTCAAATTTCTAATGCGTGTGGCATTTGCTATTATTAGCAGACAAGAACAAGCAGCTTATTTGTATGTTAAAGTATTGATTAAATGATTAAATTTATTTATATCAGTTTAAATTTTTGTGATAAGTTGTGATTTAACACTCCTTTACACTATCGGGGTATGTCAACCATGAATTTTGAGTTTTTTTGTAAGTGTTTAATTAAATATCCGAGAATAGTAATAGTTTAATAAGGACATCATTATCTTCATTAATTGTTATTCATTAGTTAACTGTTTTATTTTGTATTTTTATCTTTTAATAGTACTATTATCTTAAGGGTGTTCAATTAAAAAAGATGGTAAGCAAAAATTAATTTCAAACCTTGTATTTGTAAAATGTCTAAGTTATCTCAAAATCTTTAAAGTCTAAATTTCCTTAAAAGTTAAAACCTAACCAATCTACTACATTAGGTGTTGACAAATTATTCACCCAACACTTTGGTTGGAGCCTGGAGGTTGGAGGTTGTTAGGCCTATTATTGGCCTTTATATGCTTCTGTATGGCGGCGGGTTCATGCATCCAACTACAGTGCCTTTTCTTGCAAACACATAGCTAAGAAAATACCAAAGAAAAAGAAGAGGGATGACTTTTCCTCACGTTTTTTTTTTTTTTTTTTTCCCACTATAATTTGTATCTTTTGATTCTTTTTTTTTTTTTTTTTTTTTTTTTTTTTTTGACATAAAATATTTTTCATCAAAATATATTTTCTACCAAATTTTTTAAAACAATATTTTTCAGCGCCCAATTAGTACTTAAAATGATCGGCATAAAAAAATAGTCAACGATATCTAATGTAACGCCCCCAAATTTGGTTTTAACTAGTTTGGTAGCGTAATTGACAACTACCCCAATATAACTAACTAGTAGCTGACTGAGGAATCGCTCCTCTAAGCATAATCAGAGTGAATGCATAGAAATGTGAAATAAATCTGAGAAATCTAATAACCATAAAGGAAGCATACATTATCTCTGAAATATATACATGGAGTAACTAATAGAGTTTAAAGGCGAGTTTGAAGCTCTTTAAAAACATTCTTGCTCTTTTTAAGGAAATAAGTACAAAAACTTGTCAAGGCATCTTTAAAACTTGTAATAGACACCAAATAGGAAGCATAATATAAATGCTAAATGTTTGGGCAAGGGGCTACCTTAGAAGATGGCAAAACACACCAAGATCCCTTATAAATCACTCCTCACACAAGACATAGGGTTTTTCTGGTGTTTGGAGAGATTGAGGGACGAAGATGAGAGTTTATATAGGGGCTTAGGGCTTGCCTTCTTCTCAAAAGTGGATAATGGGTTAAAATTACTTTTTTCACAATGCCAACGAACGTTTGGGTACTATTTACATAGTGGATCAAAGGATTAAAGCATATGTTTGGGTATTACCTAATGGCCCAAAGACTGGTCAACAAACGCTCACATTAAGGTTAAGGGCAAATGCTTGGATGGTCCCCAGGCCAACGTTTGAGTAGAGAGTTGGGTTTATTTATTTATTTTTGTTGGAAAATCTCAAGGGATTTGGGACCATTTACAAGGGGTTTAGGTTCTTAGGTTATAACACCTTTGAAGAATATGTTTTATGAAAGTGCTTTGAGAAAATTATTAACCTTTAAAAGTTGCTGGTTTTAGGGGATATTACATCTAACGACGATGGTCTAGCAAACTTTGATAGTAGTCTAACAATGATCCGGTGATTGTTTGACATGGTTTATGTGTGTTTAAACGGCACTAATATTTGCACTCACTCATGAATCGGAACAATAGCTTATACTAAACCTAAAGCTGTTTCATTCCAAGGGTTCATAAATCTATATTTGAGCATGAAGTGACCGTGGTGTTGGGATTATGCCTTGAATCCCAATTATTTTATATGTGTGTTGACATTCAAATGTTTGTAATGAATATATATGTTATATTCACTAATTAAAATGATTTGAGCGTATAACATATAAAATGTATTTTACATACTTATTACCAAGTTCATCACATTTGTTATACATGTGAAAGGCCTAGGATTATATTGAATATGGCTATGGGTGTGAGTAACATAATTATCACACAAGGTCATAGTCCACAATCCTTGTTTACTTAAATGTATACAATTCGCAATCAGTAAATGGAACTAGAAATTCCATTTTGAGTAAGACCGTTACACATCGAATCTTGATGATTTACCTTGATCAAGTGAAGCGGTGACATCAGGATTGATGTGTAGTGTGCTGAGATCCTAAGGTACTAAATGGATCGAGGAGTTATCTTTTTAGAAAGATATTATATATTAAGGAAAGACAATAAAACTTCCTAAAAACTATTTAGACTTTGATTCTAAATCCTGAGAAGTTTGTGAACTCAGATGTAAAGTGTTGATTACTTACATCTATCTAAGCATGAGACCTATCATTGGTCAACAGTGCTCAATACTTTGGGTAATCACATCTAACATTATGGGAACACCAACTTCAAGAGGGAATCAAAATCATTTATTGGTAAACAAAGAGACAATCAAAATATATGGGAACACCGGGGCATTTTGGTTTTCATGCCAAAATATATACATGTGTTTTTCACATGTATGAGAATAACCTAAAATAAGTGACTCAGAGATAAAGAGCTAGAGAATTAAATGACAATATCCTTAATCTGGATTCTATTACAAAATATTTCATGCAGGAATCATAAGTCAAAGTCAAAGGGATTAATTGTTTAATAAAAAATATTTATTGGAGTTCACTCACAATCATTTAGTGGAATTAATTGTGATTAAATTATTGTTGTGTAACTATTAGGTTTTAGGTTGGCCTAATTCAATGACTTTTCTTGTAATATCCTTGTTGTTGTTGTCCTTTGTGTGTTTAAAAATTTGAGAAATAGATTTTAGGCTCTTAGAGGCTGATTGAAGAAGTCACGGTTTTCTCGTCAGAACAAGATATGTAATGGGGAGTTACTGGTTTTCCGTCAGAAGTGCCGTCAGGACAAGACTTGTAACAAGGAGTTACTGTTTTCTCTTCAAGAGCTGCGTCAAGACGGAACATGTAACATGGAGTTAGTGTTTTCTTGTCAGAAGTGGGGTCAGAATGAGGATGTGATGGGAGTGAAGCTGAAGCTACTGTTTTCTCGTCATGAACCTCCTTAGAACGATACATGTAATGAGGCTATAGCTGATGCTACTGTTTTCTCGTCATGAATCTCATCAGAACGAGACATGTAACGGGACCAATGTTGAGGCTACTATTTTCTCATTAGAGGCTGCGTTAAGATGAGACAAGTGACGGAGATGAGACATTTGTTCTTCACGTGACAACGAGACTGCATTCTCGTTAGGACGTGGGTTGTTTCAGATCTACGAATCTGGCCTTCACGCCATAAAGAGAAAGTGTTCCGTAAAGAAGTGACGATGAAAATGTCTTCATATTTAAGGATTTTGCTGCTCTGTTTTCTACAGACTTTTTGGGCAATATTTTTCTCTGGTTTTTTGTTGATAGAAGTCTCAATTTTTCTCTACGGGTGCTGAGTCTCGGGAGATTGATTCAAGAGATAACGTGATATAGCCTTGGGCGGTCCTTTGCTAGTGATTGTTGGCATGTTGCCTTGATTCATTTTGATGACAAGAAGATTGTAGGTATGGTGAACTTGAAGAAGGAAGTCCACCAAAGAGTCGGCGAGGAAATGCACTACGTGAAGCTAGTCATGATGGAGACAAGCTGGGAAGCCTATTGTTCTTACTAAGTCTAGAAGTTCTCAAGGTTGTGACTATCGTCTAGTCTATTACTCTGAGTCTTCATATAGTGATTTTCCTAGTTTGGCTGCCCCGGAGTGAATTTTACCTTTGAGGTGATCAAAGGGTTTTTCACTTCGTAAACAAATCTTGTGTTGTGTTTGCGATATTGTTTATATTCCATTGTGTTTGTTTCAATTTGATAATTGTTTAGCTTGTTATTCTGATTATTTGGCAATTAGAGGTAGGGCACGATCCTAGTAAATCTTTCAATTGGTATCAAAGCGGGTTCGCTCGGTTTAGACTCACCTCTTGACTGTGTTCGTTGACCTCTTTGTTATGGAACCAAATACTTCTTTTACCAATGCTCCTCCCATTTTCAATGGCAATGATTATGATCATCGAAAGGTTCATATGAAAGCCTAATTGAAAGGGCTTAATGACAATATATGGCTCACACTTGAAAGGGATTTGATAAACTAGATGGTGATTTTGACAAATGGAGTAAGGAAGATACGATGAAGAGCAACTAAAATAATCGGGGATTAAGTTGCATTTTCAACTGCATATCGTCAGGTGAGTTTCAACAGATTACTTTTTGTGAGACCTCAAAAGAGGCATGGGATATTCCAGAGAAGACCCATGAAGGATCATAAGGAGTGAGGAAGGCCAAACTTCAAATTTTGACATCTCGATTTGAGACTGTGAGCATAAAGGAAGATGAAACATTCGGTGAATTCTGCACAAATTTGAGTGAAATTGTGAACTCCATGTGGGGACTTGGTGAGAAAATTTCTGAAGTTAAAGTGATTGAAAAAAAATTCTTCGGTCACTACCTTCTCATTTTGATCCTAAAATAACTATTGTTGAGGAAAGCAAAGATGTGGAATTATTGGATGTTGATGAATTGGTGGGTTCTCTCTTAGCTTATGAGAGCATGAGATTATCTCCTAAAGCTAAGAGAATATCATTAAAAACCACCAAGAAGGAAAATGAAGTGGCTAATGAAGAATCAAATGATGATGAGTCATCTAACTCGAAGCCAATAGCTATGCTAACTAGAAATTTTCAGAAATACCTAAAGAATGCTCAAGAAAACGCCATGAATCCATCTTTGAGTGATGAATCAGAGTCACATGACTCAGATGACCAAAAATGGAAGAAAGTTGTCTACATGGCATTTCCAACAACTATTCAAGGTTCTAGTGATTCTCCATTAGCAGGGATAGATGGTGAGTCTTATGAAGAGAACTCAGATGAAGGTTCAGTGAAGAGCAGGAGTCATTTTGTATTCCATGACTCTCTTGTCAGAAATTGCACAGATGGTAGGAGGAAGTGTAAGGAGCTCCTGATGCAACTAGCTGCAGCTGAAGAAGAAAGCATATCTCTTCAAAATCTGTTGGAATCGGCCTACAAGACTGAAAATCTCTAAAGGTAGAAAAAATTCCTTGTTGACTAAATTGTTTGATGCTAACAAAACTTGTGCAAGTTTGAAGGATGAAAATCAGTATTTGGTGAGCAAAATCGATGGGATTAGGAGCTTGGAAGATGCCCAGAAAGAGAACCCTCACAATGAATCCCCTTCAACAGAGTTGAATGCCATTCTGAGCATGCAAAAGTCCTTCGGATATAAACATAGAATTGGATATGATCAAAATGCCTCTACTTCAAGAAGTGTGGTAGCTTCCAAAAATTTGATAAATTTTGTTCTTGCTTCACATGTTGGGATAAGTCGACTTGAGAAAAATGACAAGGGTAAGGGTAGAAATACCAACATGTTTCCAAATTTTTTGGAAATGAGAGGGTTCTATGAATAACGCTCTCATGCTCCTATGAGGGAAACTCCCTTCCAAAGGAAAGTTCCCATCTATTATTCTTGTTGCAAAAGAGGTCATATTAGGGTCCTATCTAGGATGGGTTGGGGTTACATGGATAGTTCTCTTTACTTATTTTGATATTATGTGTTCTAGCCCATATATTGTGAGTTGCATTGATTGCATCTCTGAGTTTGTTCTGTTGTCACTTGTCGGTTCTCTTTGAAGAAATCTCTAATGATGTGTTCCTTGTGTTAAGACAGCATTCCTTCTCTTTGTTTATCATTGTGTTGTTTTTCTTTTTGAGAAATAGCAAGATGGTTCTTTTGACTAATGGATTCTCTGTGAACATTGTTGGTTTGATTTCTTTCATGTGAAATGATTCCTTAGTAAGTCTTTTGGTTGTCAATCTGTCAAAGGCATTTCTTTTATACCACAAGTTTCAAAACGACGATATTCATTTTTTCTAAGTGTCTCATGTCTACTCAGTTTGAAACTCTGTTTTTGATCTTTTACAAATTGGACCCATATGTCTAATTTCTCAAAATGTTCATGGCATCATCTCCATCAATGACAAGCAAATTGATCAAAGATCATGTGTGTAGGCCACGCTTTGGAGCATGGTGGCAGTTGCGAGGAGGAGGGCAGCAACATGTGGTGGAGAGACTGGAGAAGGCAGGGAAGAGTCGCATCGTTGGCTTGGCAAGCCCCGAAAGGAGTAGATCTAGCTTAGAGCAGACCGGTTCAACCGAATCTAAAAACCCCCAATGCCACTAGAGCAAAGGAAAAATACGACGATCATATGAGGTGGCGAGTGAACAAGGTGGAGGGGGTGGCGTGGCTGCTGCTGAGGCTAATGATAGGGCCAAAAAAGAAAAAACAAAGAAAAACATAAAGCAAGTGCATAAAAAGCGAAAGAAGGGGGAGGGGGGAGGGAAGAGGGATGGGAGAAGGAGGGGTTGAAGGAAGGACAGAAAGCCATCCCTCCTCCCTAAGGTAACTCACTGGAAAGGAAAAGTATAGAGAGGTCAGAGCTTCTCTCTCTAGGGCTGGCTACAAAAAAACTTGCTCTCCTAAAAATGGATTTTAATTTTTAAGGTGACATGATTACGAACATAAGGCTTTCTTATTTATTAGGCTAAGTTTTTTTATTTATTTAAAACATGGGCTAGAGAGATTTAGTGCAATTAGGCTTGGGATAAAACCTAGAGGCCTAATGAGCATAAGTAGAACATATAAGGTGAGGGAATATTCACTAGGCATATGTATTGGAGACAAGGAAAAAAGACCTAGGGTAAAACCCAAGCCCAATTCCCACAACAAGAAACCGTAAGACCCAAAGAGAGTTCTCCTTAGACCACACAGCCAATCATGGAAGCTAGGGTTTAAACCCTAGTTGTCCATGCTACTCGTAATATGACTAAGAGTCTTCTTTTACAAGTTGTCCCACATTGCTAAAATCTGAAAATTCTCTCCTTACCTATTCATATAATTAGAGAGGAGCATAGGGCTCTCAAATCAATAAATCAAGTTATCTTGATACATATTTTTGAGAAACTCTCTAAAAATTCTAATAGTTCTTTATGTTAACTCACGAAGAAAAAAAATTTAAGATTTGAAGAGCCAAGTAAGAGCCCACACTCTCTTGGTTATTATCAATCATTTGTGAGAAGATCTTGAGGTCATTATATCCCTAAGATCTATTGTGTTCTTGAAGAAATAAGTACTTGTTCTTCGTGTTCATGGAAAAAAAAGAACTTGTTGTTCGTGTTCTTGAACGAGAAAGAACATGTTCTTGGAGAACCAAAAAGAATTTTTGTCCAAAGCCAAGAATGGTCGTTGATATCTAAATAAGTGTTCTTCGTTCTTGAAATTTAATTTAAAATAACAACTGTTTTTCACATGTTCTTCATTCTGCTACGCCCTTAAGGATTTTGGCATGGGAATTTGATTCATTCCGCTACGTAAATATCTGATTTGCAATCCTATTCCCAACACGTGGGCCTCGAATTTCTACTTTGGCAGGTGCTGTTAGTGGTAGGGAAGTACAAGAAGTGGCCCGATCTCCTTGGAAGAGTTCCCCATTAAAAAAAAAAAAAAAAAAAAAACGACAACAATATTTTTGTTTGTAGTCGCTAGTCACTGTTCCCAATTCATAAGATTTTTGGGCTTGTCAAATAACAATTCAAGAGACAAACACTTAGGTTTGTCATTATAATTATTAAAACCAAACTACAATATATATATGGAAAAAATATAAAAAAAAATCCCTCAAACTACCAAACAGTTGCATTTTGGCCACTCGTTTAGTCATTACCGTTAAATATGATGGAAAATTCAAAACTACATCATTTTTTGAGGTTAAGTTACTAAAATGCCCTTCTAAAAAAAAGTCAATTAAAAAAATGCCCCCCAAAAAACTACATCGTTTTGAGAAAAAAATAATAATAAAAAATAAAAAAAAATAAAAATATGTGGTTAGGGATGGCTCGCTGTCCACCCTTATGGCCTATGGGCCTGTGGGGTGGCCGCCCAACTACCCCCATGGCCCATGGGGTGGCCGGCCTGGGGGTGGCTCGCCGGCCAACCCTAACCACACACACACACACACACACACACACACATATATATATATATATATATATATATATATATATTCCCCTCAAAACAATATAGTTTGGGGGGTTACTTTATCACTTTTTAAACATTAAGAAACTAAAATGGAAACGGATAATAGTTTTGGGGGGTTTTTTTATATTTTTCCATATATATTTATATAAAGGGTGAAGGGTGGCCTTCGAATTAAAACTTTTTGTGTGCAGGAACCTCATCTGCGGCTTTGAGCATCATCTGAAAGGCGTTTTCCGCGCATGACTTGAACTTTTGGGGATCTAAGAGTCCTTTTTCAATCCCAGCAGTAACCCTCAAATTTACCATGTAACTTACTATTGTTATAGTAAGATTCTGCAAACCCATAAGTGAAAACGAAAAAGAAAAAAAACAAAAACTTGTTACAATGGGCCATAAATTATTATGAATCTAATTAAAACCAATGAATCCTTCAAGTAGTCATCAAAAATGGCAACAACAAAAAAACACTCTAGAATTTTTGCACATAAATAACAAAATTTAACACCAAAGAACACCAAAAAAAAAAGTTTAACACCAAAGATTTAAGTAAGTGTAACACTAATAATAAAGCTAACCCTTCAATACGTGTTATGATTGACAAAATTGGCCTTAAAAAAAAAATAACAAATAACAAAAAACAAAAAAAGGAAGCCGAATGGTAATGTTATATGGGATATGGCATGTTGATAGTTATCCATTTCAGTTAAGAGTTTGAGTCTGTAACACTACAGTGCAAAGTCCAATTGTCATAAGAGTCTAGATGTCAATAAGGTGTTTACGCCAACTAGGAGGTATCTCCAAAGAATTTTAGGAGTTTATCTCCAATTCTATGTCATTGTAATATTTCCAAATAAATGAAGGAATGATCAATAAAATAACGCAAAATTAATCTCAAAGCTAGTGTTTGTAAAATGTTTTGTTTCTCTCAAAATCTAAAAGGTTTAAATTCCTTTAGAATTTATGATCTCAGTTCTATTAGAATCTAACAATTTATCCGGTTACGTGTTTAGCTCAGGAGCTATAAAAAAATTTACAAAAGAGTAGTATTTTTGACCAATGGTTCAGATTTAATTTTATTTTCTCTTTTACATGAAAAACTCAAAATTCAAACTAAACCGTTTAAAAATTATAGGAGATATGCTAAACTAAAGCCATATTAATGACTACTGAGAAAAGTACAAATTAAATCAAATCCCCTCTTTATTGGATAATAATTCAAATAAGTGACTTTCAGATAAAAATTTGCCACAAATTATTCATCCCTATCTATGAGAAGGTGGTCACACACTAATTAATGTTGATTTTTTTTTTTTATATCAGAAGTAACAAATTATCACAAAACTAAAGGACACAAAATAAAAGGACTAATTGCATTATATGAGTATTATATATTGCTTGAGCTAAACCATGTGTCATAAAATAAAATCCTTTAAGCAGATGATTAGCCATAGACACTTGTT
This sequence comes from Corylus avellana, assembly GCF_965113065.1. NCBI lineage: Eukaryota > Viridiplantae > Streptophyta > Magnoliopsida > Fagales > Betulaceae > Corylus > Corylus avellana. The sequence continues at coordinate 7,705,139 of NC_142494.1, forward strand.
CCATTGGCCCAATCATGTTTGAGATCGTCATACTGGAGTTTCTCAATGTCCCATGAACATATCTAGCAGCTGCCTGTAGTACCCAACATGCCCAAATTATGAGAAATTTCTAATATGGCAATTCAAAAATAAAATTCATTCCAAATTTCACCTTTTTTTATTTATTTAGGAGACAAAAATTTGATTATGTACTATTATGTTGCTTAGCAATTTTTTTGAAGAACCTGTTTTCGAAATTTCACATAGCTTTAGCATATCACAACTTGCCTAAAATTAATCAACCCAGCTATTTGGTCTACAATTTTCTAAAGGTTTTTTTTTTAATCATCAACTTAAAGGCTTTTATTTTATGACACCTGGTTTAGCTCAAGTAATAAATAATACTCATACAATGCAATTAGTCCGTTTATTTTGTGTTAATTTGTTACTTCAGATGCTCTGGTAGCATATCACAACTTGCCTAAAATTAATAAACCCAGCTATTTGGTCTACAATTCTCTAAACCTTTTTTTTTTTTTTTTGAGATTACAAACAGGGAACGGGGGAAGGTTTGTGCAACAATAAGCTCCGATACAACCTACTCGATCTGTACATATAAACGAAACATATTGTGTGTGATAAATGGGTGTTAAAAGTTGCATTATTTGATAAAACTTTTGGTATTGTTTTTGGAAAATCTCAAGAGATTTGGGGCCACTTCCAAGGGGTTTAGGTTATTGGGCTATAAAACCTTTGAAGAATATGTTTTATGAAAATGCTTTGAGAAAATTATTAACCTTTGAAAATTGGTGGTTTTTCGGGGCATTACATCTAACGACAATGGTCTAACAAACTTTGATAGTACTTTAACAAATAACAATGATCCAACGATTGTTCGGCATGGTTTACGCGTGTTTAAACGGCAATAATCCTTGCACTCACTCAGAAATTAGAAGAATAGCTTATACTAAGCCTAAAGTTGTCTCATTCCAAGAGTTCATAAATCTATATTTGAGCATAAATTGACCGTAGGCCTCGAATTTTTACTTTTGAAGGTGCTATTAGTGGTGGGGAAGTACACGAAGTGGCCTGATCTCCTTGGAAGAGTTCCCCGTTATCCAAAAAAAAAAAAAACTAGTAGAACGACAACAATATTTTTGTAAGTAGTTGCTAGTCACTCTTCCCAATTCGTAAGATTATTGGAAGTGTTCATAATACATGCCAAATAACAATTCAAGAGACAAACACTTACGTTTGTCATGATAATTATTAAAACCAAACTAAGATGTGCATATATATATATATATATATATATATATATATATAAATGGTGGCCTTCAAATTAAAACTTTTTGTGTGTAGGAACCTCATCTGCGGCTTTGAGCATCATCTGAAAGGCATTTTCCACGCATGACTTGAACTTTAGGGGATCTAAGAGTCCTTTTTCAATCCCAGCAGTAACCCTCAGATTTCCCATGTAACTTACTATTGTTATAGTAAGATTCTGCAAACCCATAATTGAAAAAGAAAAAGAAAAAGAACAAAAACTTGTTACAATGGGCCATAAATTATTATGAATCTAATTAAAAGCAATGAGTCCTACAAGTAGTCATCAAAAATGGCAACTAACCAAAAAAAAAAAAAAAAGAAAAGGAAGCTGAATGGTGAATGGTAATTTTATATGGGATATGACATGTTGATAGTTATCTATTTCACTTAAGAGTTTGAGTCTCTAACACTGCAGTGCAAAGTTCAATGGTCATAAGAGTCTAGATGCCAATAAGGTGTTTACACCAACTAGAAGGTATCTCCAAAGAATTTTAGGAGTTTATCTCCAATTCTATGTCATTGTAATATTTCCACAGAAATGAGGGAAAGATTAATAAAATAAAGCAAAATTAATCTCAAATCTAGTGTTTGCAAAATGTTTTGTTTCTCTCAAAATTTAAAAGGTTTAAGTTCCTCTAGAATTTAAGATTTAGGTTATCTTAGAACATAACAATTTATCCCATTACATGTTTAGCTCAGGCGCTGTAAAAAATTTACAGAAGAGTATTTTTGACCAATAGTTCAAATTTAATTTAATTTTCTCTCTTTTACATGAAAAACTTAAAATTCAAACTAAACGGTTTAAAAAGTATAGGAGATATGCTAAACTAAAGCCATGTTAATGACTAATGAGAAAAGTACAAATTAAATCAAATACCCTCTTTATTGGATAATAATTCAAATAAGTGACTTTTAGATAAAAATTTGCGACAAATTATTCATCCCTATCTATGAGAAGGTGGTCACACACTAATTAATGTTGATTTTTTTCATATTAAAAGTAACAAATTATCACAAAATAAAAGGACTAACTGCGATGTATGAGTATTATATATTACTTGAGCTAAACCAGGTGTCATAAAATAAAAGCCTTTAAGCGGATGATTAGCCATAGTCACTTGTTCCATTGGCCCAATCATGTTTGAGATCGTCATACTGGAGTTCCTCAATGTCCCATGGACATATCTAGCAGCTGCCTGCAGTACCCAACATTCCCAAATTATGAGAAATTTATGATATGGCAATTCAAATATAAAAATCATTCCAATTTTCACCTTTTCTATTTATTTAGGAGACAAAAATTTGATTATGTACTATAATGTTGCTTAGCAATTTTTTTGAAGAACCTGTTTTCGAAATTTCACATTGCTTTAACATATCACAACTTGCCTAAAATTAATAAACCCAGCTATTTGGTCTACAATTTTTGAATTTTTTTTTTCTGAGATTACAAACAAGGAATGGGGGAAGGGTTGTGCAACAATAAGCTCCGATACAACCTACTATGTGCATATAAACAAAAACATATTGTGTGTGATAAATGGGTGTTAAAAGTTGCATAATTTTATAAACACAGAAATATTGTTGAAGATGAATAAGATCACACATGTACCTCTGGGCCTTTAAGTTTCTTCACAATGTCCAAAAGCCTATCAGTGAAATAAACACCTAATGAGGTTCTCCTCTTCTTGATTATCTTTTGTGCTTCCAACACATACTCAAGTGGGTTTGAGGATTTAGGATCATTAAACTTTGGTATTGGTACATGCAAGAAGGCAATTCGGTTCCCCCATGGTGCCTCTGAGTCTCCCACCATCTCCTTGATTGATTTATAGTTCCTAACTTTCCTAGTGTTGAGCAACACCAATGCTGTAGAATTTGAATTGCTTGATTTATGGCTTATCTCTTGCATGCATAACCGGGTGCCATAGAAGATTATCCCAACAATTATATCATTCACCGTCTGCACTTTGGAAAATAAAATTCAAATGAAACAATTTATTAATAAAAGTTAATTATGAACTATTGTTATGTCTATTGCACTTTAGCCAGCAGACAACTGTTAGATGCACAAACTATAAATTCGAATCTTGAGACTAGGACCTTTTCCAACTTGCCCAACCCCATGATTTTCTTTTTGTGACTTTAATATGGTTTCCTAATTTTGATTGAATTAATTAGTGTATTTTTATTTAATAATTGTGAATTATCATTCACAATGGATGAGTCAAATGGTATTTTTATTTAAAATGGCTAATCAGATTTGTAAAAACCCCTCCATTGGATTAGTTAAAAAAAAAAATGCTACATATAACAGCACTTTTCAAGAGAGACATTTTATTTTTTATTGTTTCTCTCACCTGTTTTTTCTTTTTCCCATAACTTTTCTCACTTTACAAGGGATCATTATGAGAATATTCTGTCACAATTTTTAATAAAAGTATATTTCATAAATATGATTGACATTACTATGAGAATATGGTTTTCATACTTAACTTTAGGAAATACGACATTTGAAAAATATAATTATTATAAAATACAACGGTTTCAAAAATATTATAGTTACAAAAATGATTATTTGAAAAATAATAATCGTTGAAAATTATTATGTTAAATGAATTACCATTGAAAAAATAAAGAATGAAATACGAATTTTAAAAAAGAAATAAAGATATAATTAATAAAGAGTAAAAAAAATATATATTTAAATGATACAGATAAAAATATAGCTAATCGGATGTAGGAGACCTTTAAAAATTCATTAACTAAACTAGATAAACAAAAAAAATATACAGATAAAGTGACTTTTGAAGAGTCATTTTGCATAAAAAATTGACAACTTCATTGTGAATACTCTAAGATAAGCAAATGGTTCTAATTATCATAGCCTTCGAGAAATGTATAAGTTAGAAGTTACTAAAAGTACATAATTAATCATGAGATTTGCTTTCTTTTGCTTACTAATCCTAAATCATTTATTATCTAAAAAGTTTAAGTTGATATAAAAGGGTTGACTTTACTATTTAAATTAGAAGAGTGTTAGGATGCCAAACAAATGAATCCAGAAAAATTTTCAAAAAGACGTGGCAAAGATTTTTAAATTAAAAAAAAAAAATGCAATTCTCTCTCCCTTGTCTGCCATTCACAGTCTGCTACGTCAATTTTAAAATTTTTCTAGGTTCATTTGTTTGACTCCCTAGCAGTACTCCCCTTTAAATTAATATTCTAACACTCTATTCATGCGTGAGCTTAGACTCGATCGCCTAACATGTGAAAAATTTAATTGAAACGGAAGTGTATGACGGAAGCAACGTTTGAAAACTATATCCGATAAACTAATTATGATAATTATGAAAGTCAAATCATTAATTAGCAATAGTTTGATATTCTCACCACTCCAAGCTTGGTCTTAATGTGTTTGATACGATCAAGAGAGAATGTCATGCTTGATAACGTGAGTGGCAAAAACCCGGCTCCTTCATCCCCAGACCTTATCGGCGTTAGATCATCTTCAACCAAAGTGCTCTTCAAAAAGCTCCATCCAAAATCTGATGCAGTGTTCAAGGCCAAGGAAAAGAGTTGAGTCACTCTCGCCCAAGCACTTTTGTTGCCACTTTGTGCTTCTGTGCTCCGGCGTGAAGGCAATGTGAGCGGAAGTGAAGGATTGTCAGCCCTTTGCACACAAGAAAGAAGTGCACTCATGACTGAGTAGCCATCGCCAAGCGCATGGTGGACCTTGATTATGAGAGTGGCAGCTGCATTGCTTGTTGGATGGTTAAATATATGAACTTCCCACATCGGTTTATTTTGTGGGAACTTCTCCATTCCAATATTTGAAATGCAGTCGTCAAGATGTTCATCGTATGCTGTGGGTGACAAGCCAGTTGGGATAATAGGGACGTTAACATGGTCTTCAAGCTTCACTTCAACCATTTTCCATTTTTTCTCACCCTTTTCATTTGTAACCTGCATACAGAATCCTCACTACTTAGAAAAGTTGTCATAACTAGCTAAAATATTTTTTTTAAAAAAATAGGACATAAATTTCTTTAACATAGTCTCTAAACTATATAAATTTTCTACAAATTAGATTGTATGGGACACAGGCCTCTGAATATTTCTGTCATTTTTTAATAACATGTGCTTCTCACATACTAAAGCAACAAATGACACTTTTAAGGACTGGGTTTGGAGAATTCATACAACTCAGTTTCTAAGAAATTTTACATGGTAAAAAATAATGATTGAGATGAAGATAGTAATAACAGAGAGTGAGGGCACCATGATTGAGGAGAAGCGTGGATGGATGGGGAGGAAAACATTCTCGAGCCATGACATGGCATGGACGAGGTTGATGGGTATCTCATATTCAAAAACACCAATAATAGATACATATAGTTCAGAGCTGTTGAAGTAGTGTCCATAGGGACTCACTGGCTCCAATCCTTCCCTGAAGTTCTCCATAATGGTTTGTGTTTTCAAAGCTTGAATTACAAAAATAGGTAAACTTCTAAGTTGTGGGAGTCCAAGTGGAGAGACCCTCACCTATTTAAAGCCAAGAATTAATTTCCACCCACCACATTAAATGCAGATTGAATGTAATATAGCAGCCAATGTGATAAACGTTGTGAATACAAGTCATGAGTCTGAATACCATATATCAAGTAGGGTTTCACTTCAATTATTTGATGTAATGTGTCAAGCCCGTTGTTTATGGTTTTTTGGTACAAAAATATATTCCCACAAAAATGTCTCACCTTGAAATTTTTGTCTCCCAACCAGCCGTTGGACATGGAACGGGATTTTTTTTAGTTCAAATGAACTGGATAATATCTAATTAGTTGTACTTCAAAACCTAATAACAATCCCCAACTAATTGTATGCCTGACAAGTTTAAAACAAAGGAAAAATATTTTAAAAAAAAACTCCATCAATGGATCAGGTATTATAAGGAATATAATAAAAAATTCAGAAGCTAATAACAATCCCCAACTTTTGATGGCCTACAAGCCACCCCTAGCCAATGAGGCGGTCACCCCCGAGCATCTCAAATGTGGCCAACGAGCCACTCAAAGGTGGTTTACTATTTTAGTTTTTTATTTTATCAATTCTTTATTTAGTTTTTAAAAGCATAAAAGTATTATAGAAATCTAATAAAAATGTGGCATTTTTTATACGCTTTGGTACGTAGTTTGATACATTACTTTAGCACACTTTAAACTTCATGGGGCTATTTCAAAAACAACGGTTAGTTCATGCGGCTTTTTAAGATTTTTCCTTTTAAAACAACTATACGCTTTCATAAATTAAAAATGAATATATATTTTAGTCCCTTGAATTACTACTACATTTTCATTTATATAAACTTTAAAAAGTGGTATCGGGGCCCCTTGAATTACCACCGTATGTTGAATTATACATTTTTACATTTTTTTACCCAAAAACCCTTGAAGTTATTAAAAAAAAAAAAAAAAAATTAACGGAGCTAATATGAAAAAGGTCACCCTTTTTTGATCTTTTAATTTTTCTCCCTTTTTGTTTAATTTTTTAATAATTTTAGTTTTTTTAAATGCTAATTTTTTAATAACTTCAAGGGCATTTTGAGAAAAAATGAAAAAAATGTTTAATTTGACACGTGGTGATAGTTGAGGGGGGGCTCAATATCATTTTTTAAAGTTTGAAAGCATAAACAAAAATGTGGTCATAATTTAAGAGTTTAAAATATATTTTTCCTTTAAAAAGAGGTTAAAACAATATTTGTACCACATGATAATATCCCACCTTAGATTATAAAATTGCGACATTTTCACTACATTGACCAATATAAATTTGTAAGGTTTCCTTAAATTTTGATATTAAAAAATAATGGTAAATATTATATTTTTATTCGACAATATTGATGTAATACTGTCAACTAACAATAGGCTTAATAATTTTTAATAACTATATATATATATATATATCAATGTTTTTCTACGCAATAGCAAGAAAATTCAAAATGGAAAAATGGAAAAATGGCACCATAAAACTGAATAGGAAATAATTTTTCTCAGATTCAAAAACACCAATAATAGATACACATAGTTCACAGCTGTTGAAGTAGTGTCAATAGGGACTCACTGGCTCTAATCCTTCCCTGAAGTTCTCCATGATGGTTTGTGTTTTTAATGCTTCAATTACCAAAAAGGCAAACTTCTAAGTTGTGGGAGTCCAGGATGGATTGAGATCCTTAGCAATAGTGGAAAAATTGCCCACCAATTTTTTTTTTTTGAAATCCTGACAATCCATTTTCATCTAACAGTCACCATTCCGCCACGTGTTCCACTTAATATAAAATAATAAAATATTAGTATTTTTTTAAAAATAAATATAAAATTAAATAATAAAAAATAAAAATAATTATTAAAAAATATCGGGTGGCCGGCCAACCCATTTCAGCCGAAGCCACCCCTTGGGGCCATGGGGATGGCTCCGGCCGCCCCCAACCGGACCTTGGGGGTGGTTGAACCACCCCCTGGGGTCGGTTGGGGGTGGCCAGAGCCACCCCCATGGCCCCAGGGGGAGCCATCCCCAACTGAACCTTGGGGGTGGCCGAACCACCCCCTGGGGCTGGTTCAGGGTGGCCACCAGTTGGTAGTGGCTCATGGCCCCAGGGGGTGGTTCGGCCACCCCAACCAATTTATGGGTTTGGCCCTAGGGGGTGGCTCGGGCCATGGGGTGGCTTTTTAATAACTATTTTTATTTTTTATTATTTGATTTTATATTTACCTTTTAAGAAATAATAATATTTTATTATTTTATCTTGAGTGGGACACGTGGCAAAATGGTGGCTGTTGGATGAAAATGGATGTCAGGATTTCAAAAAAAATTGGTGGGCAATTTTCCCACTATTGCCGGGGATCTCAATCCGTCCAGGTTAGGAGATCCTTACACATTTAAAGCAATGAATTTGCACCTACCCACAATAAATGCAGACTCAATTTGATATAGCCGTCTTAAAAGAGAAATACCACGGTTTCTTCTGGCTTTTTCATGTATTTTCTTGATTCTACGTGAATATTATTTTCTAAAATAAAATGAGGGATCAATGTGAGTATTTTTTTTTTTTTTTTTCTATTTTTTTAGAAAACAACATCCACATAGAATAAAGAGAATACATAGAGAAACTGTAGCATTCCTCTATATGAAATGGTGTCCCACCTCATTAAATGCCAATGTGATAAAGGTTCTTGCTTCAAAGAAAATAAATAAGTGTGATAAACATTGTGAATACCATATCAAGTAAGGTCTCACCATTGTGATTCGACCATCTACAAGTCACGTGCTTCAATACCATATATCAAGTGGGTCTAACCATTAATGTCAACTTGCCTAACCAAATTTTCATATAGTTTTATGTTGTAAATACCATATGGAATAGATTTTCCCTTCAATTATTTGATGTATTGCGCCAACCAAGTTGTTTATGATTTTATGGTACAAAAATGTATTCCCACAAAAAATTAGATTAAAAAACTAATAACATAACCTCCTACTTCGATTTCTTGGTAGTTTAAAATAATTAAACATTTTCACGCATTTAAAAATTTAAAACGACATTTAAAAAATCTTTACATTCGGGTAGCCATAATGCTTAATGATTTGACTAATTGCTACCATTTAGCAGTGTAACTCAACAATACATAAGTTAAATTAATGAACAAAATAGTATAATCTTTTTTCTTTGGGAATAGTAAAAATAGATTTTAAAAAATAAATATTTTAAATAGAATAGTTAAAGTGAATACCTAAAATATTAAGCCGATTGTAGGTAATTTTAAAAGGTAAATAGTTAAAATTAATTTTTTTTTTTTAAAAAAAAAAAAAATTGTATTCTTCAACTATATTATAAATTAAATATTTGCTTAGTGGAATATGAATGCACTAAATAGTAAATACGAGTTGCTTCTATGGGGTTGTAGCACAAATCCATCATTTTGTGCAATTAAATGAGAGATGGAGACATCTGCTTAGTACAACTTAAGAAAAAATAATAATTAACACACCATATCACATCCATAAATGTGATGTGAGATTTTTTAATTTTTAGTAAAATTTGATGTAATCTGGTATGCTTATCTTCTTTTCTTAAATTGTACAAAGTTGAAGTGTCAATTTCTCATTGAATAGCAAAAAAAAAAAAAATGAATTTATACCACAACAACATAGAAGGTAATCTCGTAGTTAAATATCATATCAAATCATGCCTCACCTTGTCAAGTATCAAGCACGCCGTTTATGATTTGACAGTTTGCAAGACAATTGGATGAACGTTGTTAAATATCATATCAAGTAGTGTCTCACCTTGAATAAAAGCAATAAATAAATAAAAAAGGGTAGTGTCTCATCTTATTAAGTGTCAAATGCCCTTTAAATGATTTCATATTTGTTGACCAAAAGTTAGATGCTCTCAGAACCCATTCATGAAAAATGAGTTTAAGCTCACTTGTGAGGGAAAATATTAAAATATAAATTAAATAATTAAATTTATATTTTTCTATGCTTAAGCTTTTAAAAAAATGATAATTTAAAACAAAAGAAGTCATCTGATTAGACAATCCAAGACGTGTTCAAATAGCCAAACTCCATTATGACTCTATTTCAATTGGCCACCCAATCACTTGAAATTCAAACCATGAATTATAAGGCACGTTACACAATCATATTTTTTAAAAAAATTTAATAAATTAACCATTAGATTTGTGAACTCATGTGAACTCCACACAAATTCAGTGACAAATTTCTCATTCTCATAAATTAAAGAGAACTCCGGCCCCACGAACCGTCAACACTGTATGTTTTACTTTCAATTATTTGATGTGATTTACCTAGCACGCTGCTTTTTATGATTTGATGGCACGAAAATGTATTTCCACAAAATATAGTTCAAAAGTTAATAACAACCCCCCCAACTTCGAAGCCAAGAGTAGTTTAAAACAATTTTACATTTTCATACATTTCAAAAAAGTTAAAACAATATTTGTACCACACATGACAATATCCCACCTTAGATTATCAAAATGCTACATTTTCACAACATTGACCAACATAAATTTGTAAGGTCTCCTTAAATTTTGATATTAAAAACTAATGGTAGATACATATTATATTTTTATCTGATAATATAGTTATGACATTGTCAACTAACAATTGACTTAATCATTGTTAAATAAAAAATTAAAAGATCTCATTTTTTTTTTCTACGTAATACCAAGAAATTCAAAATGGGAGAAATCACACTCTAGAGCTAAATAGGAGAGAATGATTCTTAGCCGAGACTCACATTAGCCAAGAAACGGGACATGAATGAATTCATAAGCACCATGAGATCATATTTTAGTCTGCAATTGCCTAGGAGGTACCTTTGTGAGTTCCGGTCAAGATCCATTTTCTCCTATTCAACTCTATAGTGTCATTTCTTCCATTTCCAATACTCTTAGAATTGCCTAAAATAATAATAATAATAATAATAATAGTTAGTTAAGAGTGGCACATCAACAATTTTTAAATAAAATATAATATCTAACATTACTCTAAAACTAAATTAATTAAGAAAAAATATAAATTAATCTCTATTGTTTACCTTATTTACGTACAATTAGCTGCATATGGTATCAAAATTAACTTAAAAGTCCCTCAAATTTGACAAAAAAATAATTTACTCCTCACACTCAAATTCTGCCTATTAAATTAACAAATTTTGATTGTATGACATGTAAGAACCAATAAAAAATGCGACTTTTCACATGAAGATTTAACAGCTCCGAACATGTGCCGACCAAAATACCGACCAAAATACCCACGTGAACAAACCCATTCCAATAAAAACTAAGCAAGTGCTAGAATACAAAGATAGAAGCCAAAATCTTTTCGACGAAAACTAGTCAGCAGCCAGTCAAGTTGTCTCATTTCCAAGGTTACGTAAGTTTATATTTCAACGTGAAGTGACATTGGGCCTCCAATTTCTAGTTTGGCATATGCTATTAATGGTAGCCGAGGAACAAAGGGACACCATATCTCCTGACGGATTGAGATGTCCCACATTATTTTCAAATAGGACTTATCTATTTCGATAAGTACTTGGACCTCCTCAAATTTATTTGTAAAGATGTGTGCTATATACATTCTTACGCAATAATTTAGGCAATGAATTGTTGAAAATCATAATTCCTGAAGTGGAGTGTCTCATTTGAAGGCTACACATGTGGATGTATATGTCACCATGCACTTTTCTAGAGTCTCAAATTTCTAATGTGTGTGCCATTTGCTATTACTAGCAAACAAGAACCAGCAGCTTATTTGTATGTTAAAATATTGATTAAATGATTAAATTTATTTATATTAGTTTAAATTTTTGTGATAAGTTGTGATTTAACACTCCTTTACACTAAACGTGTATATATATATAGGTGGGGTATGTCAAACATAAATTTTGATTGTTTTTGTAAGTGTTTAATTAAATATCTGAGAATAGTAATCGTTTCATAAGGACATCATTATCTTCATTAATTGTTATTCATTAGTTAACTGTTTTATTTTGTATTTTTATCTTTTAATAGTACTATTATCTTAAGGGCGTTCAATTAAAAAAGATGGCAAGCAAAAATTAATTTCAAACCTTGTATTCGTAAAATGTCTAAGTTACTTCAAAATCTTTCAAGTCTAAATTTCTTTAAAAGTTAAAACCTAACCAATCTATTATATTAGGTGTTGAAAAATTATTCACCTAACACTTTGGCTGGAGCCCTGAGGTTGGAGGTTGGTAGGCCTATTATTGGCCTTTGAGTCATGATACAAGTTACGCCGGCGTGCTTCAACAGTGAAGCACGCCAGGCTAAAAAATTTTTTTTTTTTTTTTTCAAAAAAATTAAAATAATAAAATAATAATAAAAAAAAAAATCACGTCCGGCGTGCTTCACTGTTGAAGCACGCCGGGCGTGTTCAATATCTTTACCCTTGGCGTTTATATGCTTCTGTATGGTGGCGGCTTCATGCATCCAACTACAGTGCATTTTCTTGCAAACCACGTAGCTAAGAAAAGACAAAAGAAAAAGAAGAGGGATGACTTTTCCTCACTTTTTTTATTTTTTTTCTATTTATTTTTTATTTTTTATATTCATTTGTTTTGACATAAAATATTTTTCATCAAAATATATTTTCAACCAATTTTTTTTTTAAATATTGTACAGAGCCCAATTAGTACTTAAAATGATTGGCATCAAAAAATAGTCAACGATATCTAATGTAACACCCCAAATTTGGTCTTAACCAGTTTGGTAGCGTAACTGGCAAGTACCTCAATATAACTAACTGGTAGTTGACTGAGGAATCGCCCCTCTAAGCATAGTCAGAGTGAATGCATAAAAATGTGAAATAAATCTAAGAAATCTAATAACCATAAAGGAAGCATACATTATCCTCCAAATATATACATGGAGTAACTAATAGAGTTTAAAGGCGAGTTTAAAGCTCTTTAAAAACATTCTTGCTCTTTTTAAGGAAATCAGTACAAAAACTCACCAATCCATCTTTAAAACTTGTAATATATACAAAATAGGAAGCATAATATAAATCCTAAATGTTTGGGCAAGGGGCTACCTTAGAAGATGGCAAAACACACCAAGAGCCCTTATAAATCACTCCTCACACTAGGCTTAGGGTTTTTCTGGTGTTGGGAGAGACTGAGGGACGAAGATAAGAGTTTATATAGGGGCTTGGGGCTTGCCTTCTTCTCAAAAGTGGATAATGGGTTAAAATTACTTTTTTCACAGTGCCAACAAACGTTCGGGTACTATTTACATAGTGGATCAAAGGATTAAAGCGTATGTTTGGGTATTACCCAATAGCCCAAAGACTAGTCAACAAATGCTCGGGGTGGTCCCCTTAGCAAATGCTCGCATTAAGGTTAAGGTGAATGCTTGGGTGGTCCCCAAGCCAATGTTGAGTAGAGAGTTGAGTTGAGTTTAGGTTTTTTTTTTTTTTTTTTTTTTTTTTTTTTGGGAAAATCTCAAGGGATTTGGGACCACTTACAAGGGGTTTAGGTTATTGGGCTATAACACATTTGAAGAATATGTTTTATGAAAGTGCTTTGAGAAAATTATTAACCTTTAAAAGTTGGTGGCTTTAGGGGGTATTACATCTAACGACGATGGTCTAGCAAACTTTGATAGTAGTCTAACAATGATCCGGTGATTATTTGGCATGGTTTACATGTGTTTAAACGGCACTAATATTTGCCCTCACTCGGGAATCGGAACAATAGCTTATACTAAACCTAAAGCTGTCTCATTCCAAGGGTTCATAAATCTATATTTGAGCATGAAGTGACCGTGGTGTTGGGATTATGGCCTGAATCCCAATTATTTTATATATGTGTTGACATTCAAATGTTTGTAATGAACATATATGTTATATTCACTAATTAAAAAGATTTGAGCGTATAGCATATAAAATGTATTTTACATACTTATTACCAAGTTCATCACATTTGTTATACATGTGAAAGGTCCTAGGATTATATTGAATATGACTACGGGTGTGAGTAACATAATTATCACACAAGGTCATGGTCCATAATCCTTGTATACTTAAATGTATACAGTTCGCAGTCAGTAAATGGAACTGAAAATTCCATTTTGAGTAAGACTGTTACACAACGAATCTTGATGATCTACTTTGATCAAGTGAAGCGGTGACGTCGGGATTGATGTGTAGTGTGCTAAGATCCTAAGGTACTGGACAGACGAAGCAGTTGTCTTTTCATAAAGATACTATATATTAAAGAAAGACAATAAAACTCCCTAAAGACTATTTAGACTTTGATTCTAAATCCTGAGAAGTTTGTGAACTCAGATGTAAAGTGTTGATTACTTACATTTATCTAAGCGTGAGACCTATCATTGGTCAATAGTGCTCAATACTTTGGGTAATCACATCTAATATTATGGGAACACCAATTTCAAGAGGGAATCAAAATCCTTTATTGGTAAACAAAGAGACAATCAAAATATATGGGAACACGGGGGCATTTTGGTTGGCATACCAAAATATATACATGTGTTTTTCACATGTATGAGAATAACCTAAAATAAGTGACTCAAGGATAAAGAGCTAGAGAATTAAATGACAATATCCTTAGCCTTAATTCAGTTACAGAATATTTCATGCAGGAATCATAAGTTAAAGTCAAAGGGATTAATTGTTTAATAAAAAATATTTATTGGAGTTCACTCACAATCATTTAGTGAAATTAATTGTGATTAGAATATTGTTGCGTAACTATTAGGTTTTAGGTTGGCCTAACTTAATAACTTTTCTTGTAATGTCCTTGCTGTTGATGTCCTTCTTTGTGTGTTTGAAAATTTGAAAAATAGATTTTAGGCTCTTAGAGGCTGATTGAAGTAGACACGATTTTCCCGTTAGAACGAGACATGTAACGGGGAGTTACTGGTTTCCCGTCAGAAGTGCTGTCATGACAAGACTTGTAACAAGAAGTTACTGTTTTCTCTTCAGGAGTTGCGTCAAGATGGAACATGTAATAGGGAGATGTGTTTTCTCGTTAGGAGTGGCGTCAGAATGAGGATGTGACGGGAGTGAAGCAGAAGCTACTGTTTTCTCATCTGGAACCTCCTTAGAACGATACATGTAATGAAACCATAGCTGAAGCTACTGTTTTCTCGTCAGAACGGGACATGTAACGGGACCAATGTTGAGGTTACTATTTTCTAGTTAGAGGCTGCGTTAAGAAGAGTCAAGTGACGGAGATGAGACATTTGTTCTTCACGTGACGATGAGACTGCGCTCTCGTTATTACCTGGGTTGTTTCAGATCTACGAATCTGGCCTTCACGTCATTAAGAGAAAGTATCCCGGAAGACGTGACGACGAAAATATCTTCATATTTAAGGATTTTGCTGCTCTGTTTTTTGCAAACTTTTTGGGCAATATTTTTCTCTAGTTTTTTGTTGATAGCAGTCTCAATTTTTCTCTAAGGGTGCTGAGTCTCGGGAGATTGATTCAAGAGAGAACGTGATATAGCCTTGGGCTGTCCTTTGCTATTGATTGTTGGCATGTTGCCTTAATTCTTTTTGATGACAAGAAGATTGTGGGTATGGTGAACTTGAAGAAGGAAGTTTACCGAAGGGTCGATGAAGAAATGTACTATGTGAAGCTGGTTATGATGGAGACAAGCTGGGAAGCCTATTGTTCTTACTAAGTCTAGAACTTCTCAAGGTTGTGACTATCGTCTAGTCTATTACTCTGAGTCTTCATATAGTGATTTTTCTAGTTTGGCTGCCCAAGAATGAATTTTACCTTTGAGGTGATCAAATGGTTTTCCACTTCGTAAACAAATCTTATGTTATGTTTGCGATGTTGTTTACATTTCGCTGTGTTTGTTTCAATTTGATAATTGTTTAGGTTGTTATTATGATTATTTGGCAATTAGAGGCAGAGCACGATCCTAGTAAATCTTTCAATTGGTATCAAAGCGGGTTCGCTCGGTTTAGACTCACCTCTTGACCATGTTCGTTGACCTCTTTGTTATGGAGCCAAATACTTTTTTTTACCAATGCTCCTCCCATTTTCAATGGCAATGATTATGATTATTGGAAGGTTCATATGAAAGCCTAATTGAAAGGGCTTAATGACAATATATGGCTCACAGTTGAAAAGGGATTTGATAAACTAGATGGTGATTTTGACAAATGGAATAAAGAAGATACGGTGAAGAGCAACTAAAATAATCGGGGATTAAGTTGCATTTTCAATTGCATATCGTCAGGTGAGTTTTGACAAATTACTTTTGTGAGACCTCAAAAGAGGCATGGGATATTCTTGAGAAGACCCATGAAGGATCATAAGGAGTGAGGAAGGCCAAACTCCAAATGTTGACATCTCGTTTTGAGACTGTGAGCATAAAGGAAAATGAAACATTTGGAGAATTCTGCACCAATTTGAGTGAAATTGTGAACTCAAAAAAGTGAGGACTTGGTGAGAAAATTTCTGAAGTTAAAGTGATTGAAAAAAATTCTTTGGTCACTACCTTCTCGATTTGATCTTAAAATAACTATTGTGGAGGAAAGCAAGGATGTGGACTCATTGGATGTTGATGAATTTGTGGGTTCTCTCATAGCTTATGAGAGCATGAGATTATCTCCTAAAGCTAAGAGAATAGCATTAAAAACCACCAAGAAGGAAAAGGAAGTGGCTAATGAAGAATCAAATGATGATGAGTCATCTAACTCGGAGCCAATAGCTATGCTAACTAGAAATTTCCATAAATACCAAAAGAATGCTCAAGAAAACGCCATCAATCCATCCTTGAGTGATGAATCAGAGTCAAATGACTCAGATGACCAAAAAAGGAAGAAAGTTGTCTACATGGCATTTCCAGCAACTGTTCAAGGTTCTAGTGATTCTTCATTAGCAAGGATAGATGGTGAGTCTTATGAAGAGAACTCAGATGAAAGTTTAGTGAAGAGCAGTAGTCATTTTGTGTTCCATGACTCTCTTGTCAGAAATTGCATAGATGGTAGGAGGAAGTGTAAGGAGCTCCTGATGCAACTAGCTACAACTGAAGAAGAAAACATATCTCTTCAAAATCTATTGGAATCAGCCTACAAGACTGAAAATCTCTAAAGGTAGAAAAAATTCCTTGATGACTAAATTGTTTGATGCTAACAAAACTTGTGCAAGTTTGCAGGATGAAAATCAGTTTTTGGTGAGCAAAATCGATGGGATTAGGTGCTCGGAAGATGCCTAGAAAGAGAACCTTCACAATGAATCCCCTTCAGCAGAGTTGAATGCCATTCTGAGCATGCAAAAGTCCTTTGGAGATAAACATGGAATTGGATATGATCAAAATGCCTCTACTTCAAGAAGTGTGGTAGCTTCCAAAAATTTGATAAATTTTGTTCCTCCTTCACATGTTGGGATAAGTTGACTTGAGAAAAATGACAAGGGTAAGGGTAGAAATACCAACATGTTTCCAAATTTTTCGGAAATGAGAAGGTTCTATGAACAATGCTCTCATGCTCCTATGAGGGAAACTCCCTCCCGAAGGAAAGGTCCCATATGTAATTCTTGTGGCAAAAGAGGTCATATCCGATGTCATTGCAACCAACTCTCTCATAAATCTCCAATTAGGGAGAACTCTGATGATTATGAGATTGAGACTCACAATGACCCCATGAACCAAATCATTTCCCTAATGAATGACATAACCTTTAGGTTGGACTAACGTAAAGGTAATTAGGGTCCTATCTAGGATGGGTTGGGGTTACATGGCTAGTTCTCTTTACTTATTTTGATATTATATGTTCTAGGCCATATATTGTGAGTTACATTGATTGCATCTCTGAGTTTGTTCTGTTGTCACATGTTGGTTCTCTTTAAAGAAATCTCTGATGATGTGTTCTTTGTATTAAGACAACATTCCTTCTCCTTGTTTATCATTGTGTTGTTTTTCTTTTTGAAAAATAGCAAGATGGTTCTTTTGACTAATGGATTCTCTGTGAACATTGTTGGTTTGATTTCTTTCATGTGAAGTGATTCCTTAGAAAGCCTTTTGGTTGTCAATCTGTCAAAGGCATTTCTTTTATACCACGAGTTTCAAAACAACAATATTCATTTTTCCTGAGTGTCTCAATTTTACTCAGTTTGAAACTCTGTTTTTGATCTTTTACAAATTGGACCCATATGTCTAATTTCTCAAAATGTTCATGGCATCATCTCCTTCAATGACAAGCAAATTGATCAAAGATCATGCGTGTTTTGTTTGGACTTCAAATGATGTATTGTTCTTGATCCTCTGTGTTAAAATGATCACTCACTACATTGCTTATGCCTTTGTTAGATTAACCTCTCAAAATTCTTCTTGAGAGAATTGAATCTGTAAATGTGTATGTTCCAATTTATGTGAACAGATGATTAATTGTCTTTTGAATCTTCTATTCATCTCTAAAGAAAATTGTGTAGAGAGTGGATTGCTCTCAAAACAAGTTTTTTTTTTTAACAACAAAGTAGTTATCTTCATGCCGTCTTAACAGAGGATATCTCTTCTTAACAGGAATTGGTGTGTGTTTTCCATCCTAATGGGATTACTGCTCGTCATGACGTAAAATGGTCCTCTCTATGTCATAACGGGAGTGATACTTCGTTAAGACGAGAATTCAACCGTCTAATCTTTTTTTGCCTTATTGTCTCAATGGAGTACACTCTCGTTAGAACGGAAACTAGATCTACTTTTCACGGAGTCTTCTCATTTAGTTATTCATTTTGTTTTGAATTTCCTTCTTCTTTCTTATCAAAAGCCTGCTTCTCTTTTTCCTCTTTCCGCTTTGTCTTTCCACTTGCTGCAACTTGAACGGTACGCATCTCCATTCTTCTTGCTTGTAGTTCGATTGTGTGTGGTTTGATTTCATCCAAACCATATTGACCTTTTGTCTCTATACAAGAACCATTTGTTCTCAACCACCATGAAACCCACGTATATGTTTTATTTGTTTTGACCAATTTGCTCGTGTGGTATTGTTTCTTAAAACAAAATGTGTGGGGCCTATGGGTGATCAGGACCCTTGGTCCTTCATTTTCCCCTGGTCACTTTCGATTAGAATTCAAGAGAGACAAGCTACAGAAACCCCCCCCCCCCCCCCCCCCCCCCCTCTACCTGCAGTGCCCATTTTTTTTTTTTTTTTTCTGCAGCACCGGTATCCCACCTCCCACAGCAGCGGCGTTGGCCGCATAAGGTGTGCTGTTGACGGAGGAAGCCTCATAAGGGGCCTCCTGTGATGGGCAGAAACGGCGCCCACACGGGGTGCCGATTTCTGGCCGGAACGGTGGCCAAATCACCGGGATACCCACAAAAAAAAAAAAAAAACGGCCGGCAGCCCCACACGGGGTGCCTGCCGTTTTGGCTGCCGCATTAAGTAAACGGCGCCGGTGGCTGGAGAATGGGGAAAGGGGAGAGGTGGCGACGCAAGGGGCAAGTTTCGGGTTCGAGGGTTTGTTATTCGGGTAAGGTTTTCAACCCGTTTTTGGTCTGATTCAAAAAAAAAAAAAAAAAAAAAATTGGGGCTGACCCGATCCAGCAACCCAATTCTGGGCGGTATCTATAGTAAAGAAGCTAGCCCATTCCAGTAGCCCAACCTGGTTTAAGCACCTGGCCCATCCGGATTAAAAAAAAAAAAAAAACACACAAAAGGGGCTCAAGTGGGTTTCGAACTTGGGCTCTTAAGGAATAAAGGCGTAAGGTCACTTTAAGACCATTGGGCTATTCAATTTATTATGCTTTAATATTGCATTTATATTTATCTTATCTTTTAAATTGTTCAGTATTAAATTATTATTTCTTTAATGCATGAACTTAAGGATACATCTTTTAATTGTTTAAATATAAAGTGTTTGATGCCTGGACCTGAGAATAATTAACTAAATCTCATGTATTGGTGAATGTTTATGGTACTATCCCAAATTGCAATCGGAAAGCTCTGGCAAGGTAA